>NC_071534.1:14708257-15011287 GCF_026979565.1 Vidua chalybeata | reverse complement strand
ACATATGGGTATCCATAGAAAAACCATCTCTCAGCTTGTTAATGGAGGGCTATGCATCCTGGTGGGTCTCTGGAGACTGTGTTGCACAGATTTAACACATCTTCACAGCAGTTTCAGCTAACAGGCCTTTCTGCTTCCTACTGGCTCCAAACAGATCTTTTCTGATACAGGCATCTTCCTTTTAGCCAGCCAAAGCTTGGCAGGTGACCCATCTCCACAACATCAGCACAGATTATTTGTATGTGCCCAGTTTGGGTAAACTGGTCAATAAAAGCTTTCTTAAATCACAATAGGGCTGGCAAGAAGTCACATGAAACTACAGAAGTTCAATACCAAACTACAGAACACACAGATGGATCCATTGATCATCTGAATGGTCCAACTCCCGATGGCAATTACCAAGTTTTTTTGAGAAGACTTGGCATCCTTCAGACCTCATTCACAAATGACAAAAGCTAGAATTATTCTAAGCAACATTATTTCACAGTTTCTTCTGTAAGCAAAAGGATAACCACCATACATAACTAAAAAAGCCTAAATAAATACCAAACCAGCTTATTTATACATAGTTCTTTATGGGAAATGATTGGGAAAAAATTCTACACTTTAACTAACTTATCCTCTAATAAATAATGGGAGCATAAGCATGTCTATGTTCACAATTAAAAAGCCCCAAGAAATAATTCTCTGCTGGCATTTTGGATAAAATTTTAGCAGAGTCTCCAGTCTGTCTAATTGCTATGATAGTGTACACAGCCTGCCTCAAAGCCCAGAACATATGGCATCCTCAAAGGGTTTGATATCATTTTTTCTTTAAAACGTGCAAGTCAGTTGGTCATTGTTATCCCTCTGTGGAATTACTCAAACAGCTGCTACCTTCCAACTAATAGGTAAGAAAATCTTTGTCTTTTTTGTGGCTGCTAATTTCACTGACACACTTCTGTCATATAATGAGAGTGGGTAATATGGCTATAATGAATTTTAATGTTGCATATTTGATCCATGGTGTAAACAACACTTCGTTGAAGACTGACATATACAAAAGAATGCATTTCATGTTGCTTGCAAGGTAATCTGAATCACGAGGCACACATTTAAAATTACACTTATAATGCATAAAATATATTGTCTTTAGAAATATTTTAAACTTTTTATCACCAAATAGATAATTTCTTTTTAAATTGTCCTTTACTTACCAAATATTGATTTACTAAAATGTACTTCTAGGTGATGATTGGGCATGTGACACCTTATTCATGCTGCATGCAACAGGGTTATAAATTTCATAGTTTTCTGAGTTCTTATCTTCCATGGTTCACAGATCCCATCTATCCTTAATCACCAGGCTATCTCCCCAAATCAAACCTTTGGTTTTTTACTTTCTACTCTTTCAAACTGAAAAACTTTTCATTCTCTATCAGAAGACTAATTAAACAATAACCAAAATGAGAAATAAAGCACATCATCAAAAGATACATAACTAAAGGACTAAAAACCTAAATCTCACAATGTAGAGAAAAAAAGGTGATGAGAAAAGGAAATAGTAAAATCATGATCATGCACCACGTGTGAAACATATATGAAACATCACATCGTCATACATGTGATGGTTGGAAAAGGGTAAGAAAAATGAACTGCCCACATCTTAAAATTAAGTCATATGGACATTCTTAAAGTAAACATCCTAAATCTAAGAACACATTTGTCCAGATTTTGTTTTCCCTACATTTCCCTTCATTTGAGTTTTAATTGTAAGGTCAGGTTTCTTCACACATATGAGCTTCTCTTCAGGCAGTAGAATAGTAATGAAAAACAGGTAACAGTTAAAACTTTCCAGAACCAGAAGATGACAAGCATTATTTTTATAGCCTAAAGACTGCAGCTTTCCTACAGTTTGCTAATAAATAATTAATACTATTATAGGAAAAGTGCAGAAAGTTCCTCCTAAAACCTCAGAGGGTCACATTAATCCATATTTTCAACACCTTCATGAATTCCAATGCACCTAAATGGAAGAACAACCTGTTCTGACAAAATACTATTTTACTATGTGACAAGTACCAACAGTACATTCTGGGCCCTATAACAGTTATGAGCAAAGAGGCAATAAATTAATGAAGAACACTATACCTATGTAAATGATACAAAATGACACAATGAAGAAAGAACGTACAAAGCATCCCATCCACAAGCAGTGGAAATCTTCCCATTAATTTCAAAGACTTTTAGATAGCTGCCAACAGATCTGCAGCAGTTTTAGTTTAACATAATTGCCTACCACCTTCAGCTCCACCTCCTCTGCCCCACCCTCCCCAGTTTCAAGTGTAATGGGAGGGGCAGAGGACATACAAGTTCAACACGTAGCATGTTAAAACTTCAGCAAACACAATTTTCAACAGTTTCAAAAGTACCAATGAATCAAAAAATTTATTAGAATTTATAATATATTTTTTCATGGTTAGATTCTGCCCAAAATTCACTAATATAAAACACTTAAAAAATAAAAATTAAAAATACAATTGTGTTGTGATGCACCATTTTTCCTAGAGTTTTATAGTTTTTTTTTAATTCCTATATTCTCATAGAAAGATATTCATCATTATTTTTATCAAAACCATCTTCTTCTTTTTACCAGGGCTTCTTCCCACAGAAAAATCTATTTAGTTTTTCTTTTATGAATGTAGAGGATTCTTAAGAACATCAAAATCCTTTCACTGGAGTCTAAGTTACAGACATAATTTTTTTTGCCAAGATGTGAAACAGGTGCTTTTCAATTATTTCCAATTCTAGGAGTTATAAAAGATAGGTGGATACATGCACATAATAATTTACTTTACATACAACATATGGTAAGGATATATTCTTGTCTATAAAGTCCATCATCAGCTTGAAAATAAGATTATTAGTGAGGTGACACTATCATTCTCTTATGGCACAGCAAAAAGTTCTAGATAATTATCATAATTTTACAATTTTCACTGATGGAAGTCAAGATTTTCTATGGTGCAGAGAGTGAGATTTTCTTGTCAAATCATTTGTAAGATGTGTTTGCTACACACTTTTTTAAGCATTATTTGCACTAAAGCCTGATAGTGTAGAGAAACCAAAGAAAATTTAACAGCTATACTTCAGGCAGTTTGCCTGCTTATTAGAATGTGATTATTTAGTTAACTTAAAAAAAAAAAAAAAAAAAACCAAAAAAAAACCACAATGCATTTATGCAGCTCCTGAAATTAAGAGCTTTACAACAAAGAAAGTTTACCATCATTTACTTAAAGTGTTAATGGTGTACATGAGCTCAAAAGCAAAAACAATGGTATACATAACACTTCATTACGCCTCAAAGCCTGCACAAAAAACAAAGGGAAGAAATATGTAGACATGCACACAAATGACAGCTCCATCCCCTAAGCAACCTCCTTCTGCTCTATGTGGACATGTTGGGCTTTGGTCTCTCTATCAGAAACAACACTTCATTTTCCACCTGCTTCTAAGCAGGGGTAGAAACCCCTACTCAGAAATGTGCCTTCTAAGAAACAAAATCAATCAAACAAGTCTTTTGACAAAAATACAAAAACAAAAAGTCAGAACTGAAACACCACATGCTCCTCCAGTAGTGTTAATAAGGCTGGCATGGGGTGAGAAGAATTTCAAGACTTCAGCACATAGCTCAAAGCTGAATCCTTTTTTTCCCCCAAGTGAGCAAGTGATGGCCTTTCATTGCTGATGACACTGTAATGGGCCTTCCACCTTTGTGAACTTTCTTCATTAAGTGCCAGAAACTGGCTAAATAAATGGATTATCTACTTAAGTGACTATCAGAGCAGGGACAGACATTTCTTTCAGCATAGCATATTGCACCAGCTTAATGTCCTCCACCATCCTTCTCCCCCTCCCACCACCGAAATTCATTCCCTCTGCTGTACTGTCCTCTCAGTTATAGAAAAATGTCCTTTATTGCCATACCTCCATATTTGCTATTTCATAAGACAAAAAAGAACTCTGAAGGATGTCTGGTTTGAATCATCATTACAGACTGATTCCTCAGCCACTTCTGTATCAATAAGAGAGCTCATATAGTTAACATAACACTGCAGCTCAAAACATAGTTTAACAAACTTGTAGAAAGAGACACAAAACAAACCAAAACACAAAACCACTCTTGAATGTATGAATGATTTTAAAATACATCCTTCAGCAAGGAAGAAAACAGTAGGATAGGGCTGTTAAGTAGCCATCTATAGGGCTGTGAGACAGCAGCACAGAACTTCAGCCTGCTCTGATCACACATGGATTGCAGCCGGTACTTCTCACATGCATGCAAGACATCACCCGTAGCTTCCCAGGTTACGCACGGAGAGGAGGGAAAAGCTAACACCTCCCTTTCTCACATATGGCTCTAGCATATGCTAGGCAGACACCAGAACTGTAGAGCTACAGACAAGGAAGTGAAAAGCCCTGCTTTGATCCATGAAGAGAACAGGGTCAATTCCAGCAGTTTAATACCAGCAGTTTGCCAAAATAGGGTAGACTGAGCTCCTGTGCTAAAATGTAGTAGGGATTTAAGTGATGATCACCTGGTTGACAGCCTGCAGGTCACACTGTTAGTGCACTTACTGGTAGGATTACACAGAGGAGAAAGATAGAAGGAATGTTGTTGTGAGTTAAAGTAATAACATAAAATTCTTAAACCTAGATTATTATGCTGGAGTATTAGAAAACAAGGAGGTGTTTCTGATCTCTGTTTCTGAGAAACCAAGCAACAAAGTAGAGAGTTCTAGGCCAGATCATGGCAGTGGTACCTAATATTAAAAGGAAAAATACTTCCAATTTTAAATTTTTTGGCTTAAATATTTCACCTCTTGGCTTCTTTTTTCTAGGAAGAAGTAATCCTCTGATCACATAGTGACATTGCAAATGATGCTTTATTTTCATGTTACTGAATTCTGTGCTTTTATCATGGCAGGGGATACAAAAAGTTAAAAATATGCCTAGTGCCATTTTGAATGCTGACAGTTTTTACTTGCCACTCACAAAGACATACCATATTTGCAACCAAAGAATTTATTCTCACTATGCAGGGATAGCACAGAGTTCTTGGCTCCAACCCAGTGTGCGAGGAGATACTGATTTTTTGTGCTCAAATCACAGCTGTATTTCTGTTTACCCGCAATCAGAGAAAATCAAACAGGTAGAAAACTTCTGCAAGCACTGTGCCAAACCTAAGTACCTAATAGACATAGCTTCATCCCAGCCCATATGGTCATTATGGCCATCCTAAGAATCTGCAGAGGAAGAGCAAGGTTTTACTACAATGCTGGTCAAGTACTCACTGACAGGGGTGATCCATGCTTCATTGGAGCTCCTCAGCTCCCAGGAATGCAGTCAGGATCTTTCCTCGGCCCAATTCTCTCAAGTAAGCTGATCTAGATTTTTAAATTGTGAAGAAGAAATTCACTTTATTCCCCCCTTTTTTTCCATAGATTATTTTTCTAGCAGTGGACTGTTGTGATTCAGCTAGGATCAGATTCACAGATCCCAGTAAGAAAGCCAGAAGGCAGTAGTCTGAGCAGCAACAAACCATTAGATCTGTCTGGTTGCTTTCTGTGATCTTGGCCTGTGTTCAAAAGGCCAGCAATTATGTTGTTAGCTGTGGCCAGAGAAGTGGGGAAATGGCAAGGAAGACATCTACTAGAAGGTTTTAATCCAGTCTTTCATAGCAATCAGTGAAGTATTAATTCTGCCCTTTTTTTTTTTTTTTTTTTGCATAGGCAGGCACAAAAGGGATTTTTTTTATAGCTACAGACTAACACTTAAATTTAAAAGCACTACAGAGACACTTTAGTACAGAGCACAAATTTGACAACTATAGAAGCAGCAAGTGGGTTCAGATGAGGAGAAAGATTTCAAGCTTTATTACTAACTTGGCTGGGAAGCTAAAAGAAATTGAAAGCAAAAGCAGTGTGACAGATGCCAGAGAAACAATTGATCTGAAGTAAATTTGGAAGTCCATTCTAGTTGTACAGAATGTTAAAAACAATTTTATCCCAATTTACTGATATCCTGTTTACCCAGAGGGAAGCAGAAAGTTTTGAAGTTCCAAGTCAGGGAAACCAGGGGTCCAGCCACAGAGCAGCTTAAAAACCAAAATGGTTAAAGAAACTGACTGTACACTTTGCTTCAAAAACCATAAGCCGTATGTTCCAGGCCTCACAAATATCATAGTCCTTAAATTAGAAGCAGTGCAGCTCAGAGAAATCACTAGGCTGGCTAGCTCAAAGCTTCAGGTAAAATAAATAAATAAATACCTTAACTTTTAAAAATGAGGAGAACAGTCACCATGAAAGATCTCACAGAGTTGAGAAACCTGCCAAAGATCAGCTTTCAGGACTTAACATTTCAGGGAATACACACGTCTACAGATCTCTACAGGACATGCAGCTTTGTTTGTGGTACCATGTCTTGAAGTGCACTTCCCGCATGAATCCTAAAAAAACAGCACCAAGGGTGGGATTCTGTGTTTATTGCCTCCTAAAGATCCATCATTTAAAAGTGAAAATACAGTATTTGCTATAGAGTAAGCACCAGATCCTTTAGCTCCTTTCAGGATCTTGCACAGAATGTCAGTTCCTTTTTTACATTATTAATTAAAAGGAAACACGTCTCCAAAGATGATACTCTGGTGCAGCTGAGTAGTAATTTCATCATATTCAAACTGTATTCTTCACTTCATCAGCACAAAGAGCCTCCAAAGATTTTGCATAGGGATAACTTGCAGCCATGTATATAATGTCACTAAATTAAAATAAACTAAAGCATCCAGACACAAACATGATTTCACAAAATGAACACATTTAGGGGGAATAAAGTACTTTGTGAAACTGCGTATCAGCATAGAATTGCAATTTTAAAATCAAAGTTACAGAATGATCATTCTCTGTAAATACATAGAACTACCCTTAAATCATGCTTTATTCAGCAGAAATGGAAAGCAACTCCTTTTACTGTGCTCAGGTGATGTCAGATAAAGATTAAAAAACAGAGAAAAAGTGCTTAAAGGGAATACTGGGGATACTGTATGACAAAACATGAGAAAAAAATGATGGGAACAGAGAGAAAAGGAAAATTTACGAAATTAATTTACACTTTCAATCCAAAATCTATAGTACTAGGAATAAAGACAGATACAACTGAGTGTATTTAGATACCTTAAAAATAATATACTAAATAATAAAATAGTAAATAAAACTTATTTGTGATGTTAATATCAGAAAGTGAACTGCCATTGTGATAAACTGAACAGTGATAAGTTCAATGTCAGCAGTCCACAGAAAAGTGTGCATATACACTGTGCATACATCTCTTACTGTTGCCATCACTTAACAAATTCATGCCCAGTTATACATAGTTACCAGTCCCAGTTGCTGTTAAAAATCCACACATCATCAATCAAGCTCAACTGCTCACACAGAATGTATTATTCGAAGGTCAGTGTAACACTGGACAGCCAAGGTAATGTTGATGAGAGCAAGATTATAAAGTAAGTTTGACATTTTTATGCTAAATCAATTCTGAGTGATGTGTGGATAAAAAATTTAATTTATCCCAAAGTGATAAATTGCCACTGCTTCAATCATTGCACAGAACAGCCTGGGCAGTTATCCTCGCATTTTCCACAACAAATCTGTGTCCTTCCATGGATCTACACATAACCCATTCTGTGCAGAAAAGAACTTCCCATGCACTACAGTTTGCAAGTGGAATAAATAAAAAAAAATAAAAATAAAAATAATAAAAAAGCAGCTATCCTACTACAAGACTTTCAAATATAAAACCATTAAAATCTACAGAAGAACTGTACTAGCACTTTACTTTACAAATTAAACAAGCTCCAAACAAGATAAAAATCTTTCTACAGGACTACCAAATACATCTTTTACCTAAGCTTTCTCCATGGTAAACTCTTATTGCATCAGTCTTATGTTCACACTTGAGTGTTTTATGTACCATGGATCTAATACTACCTCTCATCTCAGCTGGAAGGTCGACAAACAGTTGAAAAATTATGAAGAGACACTTTTTTAGCCATCTTGTAAAACAAATAGGCCAGCATTCTTCAGTCTAATTCAGAACCTGAACAGGCAGCCTAAGAGCCCAACTGTGGTTAGGATTTGGTTTCCCTTGTTCTATCACTGACCACAGAAACTTCTCGAGCAAGTGCTACATCTCAGCTGGGATGCCACAGCTAAGAAAGCACTGGGCACTGTGGCTGCAGGAAACACAGTGTATGCTCTACCAGGAGATCAGGTCCTTGGTCCATTACCTTCATCTTACTGTCCTGCCCCAGAGTAAGCCTGGGTCACCTCCAGGTCTATACAAGGCATGCCAGAGTCCAAGATCTCCATACAGACACAGCCAAAGACTATTGACATCCCTCCTTTCAGTTTAGTGAATCAGCAGGCAGATGCACTAGATTAGACAGAATCTAGACAGAATCTAGACAGAAAGAAAAAAATGTTGTTTTTTTTTTTTTTTTATATTGCATATAGAAGATATGCTCTGTCAAATTGTGGTCTATCAATCATGGTTGCAGTCACCCATGCAATAATGGTTGGAGTTGCAGTCACCCAATGCAAAAACCGTACAATATGAAATAATTAAAAAAAAAAACAATGTAAGTAGTGGAATATCACAGAAACATAAAAATGACCATCTAAGAGGGAAAAAAATACATATATTTTTAACATATATTATACAGAGACAACTTCAGCTAAAGGAAAGGAAGGACACCAATGATGACCTGAAAGGTCTATAACTCACAGGATGACTAAAGTGGATTACTCAAATAAACTCTTATAGAACTGATCTTTATATGACATTCTCCAGGTAAGAGTGCTGAAAGCAAATGAATGAAGGAACATAAACAAACCAAAAACATACTAAAACCAGACAGAGATCTTGAGTAAAAGCATAAAATCAGGATGATCAAAATAGAGTTTCTGTTCCTAGAAGTCAAATATTCTGAAAAATATATCTTCTCTAGTCAATCGAATATTAGAAACATCTGATTTAGCGAAAAAAAAAATCGCTCTGCCAAGACAACCACACTGCCTTGATTCCCATGAATATAACTTGTTCTTCGTGACAAGAAGGGGTAACTCCACAGAATTTCTGAAAATCTCTGGCTAGAACTGGGATTACAATGCTTCTTAGGCTGCTTGTAGAAAGATGCAAAAACTTCAGGAGACTGTAACTAAGACCAAGTGCTGATAATATTTAAGGATCCTTGCAGCCCAAACCATCCTATGACTCTATGACTTTCAGGCATGGAGCAAAGTCAAAGAAGACTGTAGTCCTCATGTAGCTCACTGTAGCAAAACACGTCCTCTGGCAAAAGCCTGTATAAAATTGAAAAATTTGCACTCCTCTGACTTAACATTTTTCAATAAAAAATTACTTCCTTCAGATTTTGGTAGATTTTTAAAAGAATTACAAGCAATAGGAAAGTTATAAATTCAAAGTCATTCAACTCTTGAGTGGAAGAGCTAGGAAAAAAGCTCTGCAATCCCTGCCATCTGTAGTTGTGGTCTCTTACTACAAAATTCCTCCTTGTAAAATTTCCACCTGCTGCTTTTCCTATCCTCTCATAGTTTCTTAGCTTTCTGTGAGGGCACACAAGACCGGGAAGCTGATCTTGTTTTGTATAAGAAATACTAAAACATGGGAAACACTTTGTTTCAATTTACCAGGTTGCTTTTCAGATGGATCAGTCACTGCACTGACTACACCACACTTCTGTCAGTAAAGCTGGTCAACAGTGGGAATGGACATCAGGGAGCAGCAACATCAATCTGATCCTGCCAGAACATGTCACAACATCAAACTACAGTCTTTTCAGTAAATTAATTAACCTTGATTTAATTAACAAGTGAATTAAATCAGTCCTCTTTCAGAGATGAAAAGCCATGTTGTTAATAAGATCCTAGACTCACGACAAGCTTGGATCCTAATGTGCTACATCTGCTCTTGAGCAGACACTGTAAGCAAATAGCATTATTTAAGGAGGTGAAAATCTGTCAGTGTCATGGGGGCTTATAACACTTTACATCTCTGCATCTGAAGACCTCAGAATACCTGATGTGAAGGAAAAAACCCTGATGTGCTACATCTTCCTGCTGTAGCTACACTGCCTTTTAGGCCTGGAACCAAGTGATTACTGCTAGTTCAGGAGAGATCAGCACAGGTTCTCTTGTACAGAGTGAACATGCAGTGATAGGGCAAGGGTTAACGGCTCATAACTGAAAGAGAGCAGGTTTAGATTAGACATTAGGAAGAAATTCTTTACTACAAGAGTGGTGAGGCATGGGCACAGGTTGCCCAGAGAAGTTGTGGATGCCACAACCCTGGAAGTTTTCAAGGTCAGGCTGGATAGGGTTTGGAGCAACCTGGTCTACTGGAAGATGCTCCTGCCCAATGGTTAGGGGGTTGGAAATCTATGACCATTAAGGTCCCTCCAAAATGAAACCATTCTATGATTCTATAAAGTGCCACTGCTGTCCCAAACAACCTCAAAAGTGCTTTCCATAGATATCAAAGAGGTAGAAATATGGGTTTGAAATTTAATTTGATTATTAATATAATCTTTTCTGAGGACAGAAATAGTACAATTACTCAGTGTTATACTTGGTAAGTTGCCTCAGGCAAGAGAAAGTGTATATCCATATATCAAGTCTGCAAATTCTCTTTACCATCTTTTACATTTATCTTTTACATTATGATTCACTTTTATTTCTTAGGAATGCTTTGCTTGGGAATATAATAATACATCATCAAGTATCTTTTACGCTTGTGCAAGTGCTCATATCCTCAGTCTTAATTCTTCATTAAGACAACTGTCAGCTGTTGTTTTGGGTGATGGAGTTTTTAAACCAGAAATAAAAATGCATCAGAATGACCTCATGTTTTAGAACTAAAAGAATGGTGTAACTAAGGTAATCACTCCTCCAGTATTCTGCATTCAAAGCTATACAAAATCAATAGTGAGAAATATCACTAGACCAAATGATACAATGCTGATAGATTATGTGTTGATTTACATGAACATGAACATATTGGGAAACATTACAAACCATTTAATCTACCATCAGAGTAGAGAACATTTAGGAATGAAAAAAGACCAATAGTGCTTCATACACAATTTGGCTTTAGGGACCAGATGTGTTATAGCTTCCATATGTCTCAGCCTACTAAATGCATTTTTAATGGCAGGTTCTTGCAGAGCAAAATCTGCACAGTTGCCTGGGAAGTCTGTCAAAAGACAAAATTTGCCCTGAGCTTTATTGCAGTGATGCTTCTACATGTTCTGGGAGCCCCACAGAGGTCACAGGGGGACAGAAGCATCAGACTCAAACTATAATAAGCCTTTCTTGGATATTCTACCAATTTCTAGGGCATTAAACATAGATTATTGTTCTTATGACTCAGTATTTGCAGCCCTATTGATCAAGCATTTTGAAACTTCCCCTAGATAGTGATAGCTCATTAGTCATGGAGGACTACCAGACCAATCACACATACGGTTATTAGAACAGAACTATTCCAAGAAATTGTCCCTCAATCAACAGCACTCTGGGTGCTACAGTTCCTCAGGCCTTTTAAATTTAAGACACTTTTTTCTTGCTCTCTACTGGCTCTAAAGGGCCCAAAGACCCCCATTGGAATGAAACCTAGCAGAGTCCTACATTTCATTGTACAAAGAGAAACTTGGGACAAAAAAAGCACAGAATATTCTCACACGAAAATTACTTTTTCCAAGAGGAATGAAGGGCAAAGCAAGTGTTAACTGGTGCACCCAAATGTGCCATTTGGCACATAATGGTATTGGGATCTTTTCAGAGTTCCCCAACATGAATTGTTCATTAAGACAACATTAAAAAAAAGTTTTGTATGATAACTAACATTCCTTCATTTTCAACAATGCTTCAATGACATAAAGATCAAACTTCTATTTTTACATCCAGATGTAAAGGATCTAAACTCTAATAGAAATCTAGTGGGACTTAGAGTTAAGAAACATTGCCAAGGGTTATCTGAATGGGTTATCACCAGACAGGTGAGCCATAAGCTTTTATAAGCTTTTACAGGCACTTTACAGAATCACAGAATAGGGTTGGATGTGACCTCTGTAGATCCTCTAGCCCAACCTCCCTGCCAAGGCATGATCACCTGGAGCTGGTTACACAGGATCCAGGTGGGTTTGGAGTGTCTCCAGACAGAGAGACTCCACAACCTTCCTGGGAGGCCTGTTCCAGTGCTCTTAATGTAAGGATGTACTTCATCATGTTCAGGTGGAATTTCTTATGTTTTAGTTTACAGCAGTTACTCCTTATCTGGTCCCTGGTCACCGCTGAAGAAAGTATGGCACCATCCTTTCAGATACTTACATGTATTTATGAGATTCCCTCTCAGTCTGCTCTTCTCTCAATTAAGCAGGCCCACCTCCTGCAGTCTCTCCTCATATGAGAGATGCTCCAGACCCCCAGTCAGCCCTAATCCACTGGACTCTCTCCAGGAGCTCCTTGTTTTTCTTCAACTGTGAAAACCAGGATGGAACACAGTACTCCAGCTGTGGCCTGACTAGGGTGGAGTAGAGCAAAAGGATCACATCCTGTGACCTGCTGGCCACACTCTTCCCAATGCACCCCAGGACATCATTGGCACCCCTGGCTGCAAGGGCACCACTGGCTCATGGTCAGTTTGTCATCCACCAAGACTCCCAGGTCCTTCTTTAAGAGCTGCTCTCTAGTGGGTCAGCCCCCAACCTGTACTGGTACTTGGGGTTATTTCTCCCCAGGTGCAGGGCCTCACACTTGCTCTTGTTTCTCTCTGCCCAATTCTCCAGCCTCTCAATGACTAGCAGCACAACCTTCAGATGTACTGCCCCAGTACCTTCAGAGTTGCTGCTCCAGTTTCATTTCACCAGCAAACTTGCCAAGGGTACATTCTACCCCTTTATCCAGGTCACTGATAAACAAGTTGAATAAGACTGGACCCAGTGTCAATCTCTGCGGAATGTCACTGGCTGCAGACTTCCATCTGGAGTCTACTCTGATGATCACAACCCTCTGAGCTCTGCCATTCACCTATATCTTGATCCACCTCACTATTCTTTCCTCTAACCCACATTTCCTGTGCTTACCTACAAGGATATTACGGCAGAGCTTTGCTGAAGTCAAGGTAGACAATAACCACTGCTCCCCCTTCATGGACACATCCTGCCATCATAGAAGGTTATCAGATTGGTCAAGCATGATTTCCTCTTGGTGAACCCATGCTGACTACTCCTGAAGGACAGTCAATACTTAGTGAAGTTCCTAGCGCCAAGGCAATTCGGTCGGACAAAGTACTCCAGATCTGCTGCATGCTACCAGGGTGTGCACAGGCTGTTCACTGCAGTGACTTTTAGCAACTTTAATATGACTGCATACTTGATACCACAGAGTAATATTTCTACATGACTAAAAGTATGGATTCAAGATGTATGTTATTGATCAGTCATGTAAGAGCAATTTTAAATATGGACAAACATTAAGACAAAAGTTTCAGTGATCTTCTTTTGCTACCAGAAAAAAAAATTAGACTAGGATACATGAAGGGGTAATTCTGTTGTAACTTCTAAAAGCAAATAGATCTTTAAACTCATGGTTTTGTAGTCCCTAATGAGGTTAATTGCGTGGACAATTTTCAAGGCAACCTGAAGAGTCTAGTCTGTAAAGGCAGCTGCATGTAGGAAATGCATTTTCACCTTAAGACATTATCATGAGTTGTAAAGTAGATCAAATTCCACTGAAGTCAAACAAAAATTTTACTTCTTTTTGAATGTCAAAATGGCTTTTTTCTTATCTACCACCTGCAATAAAATTCCATCTGAAGTACCTTAGAGAACATTCAGCCTCTAATTGTTATTTTACTGCTTTTAGAATCCTGTAGTGAGCAATCATTGAATTACTGTCATTGATGGTAAGTTTTCAAACAAATACCCTCTTAAAAAAACCCATATGCATATTTCATAGTCAGAAAAATGCAAGCAGCTTCAGATTCATGAGGAAAATAAAAGTTTCAGATACAATGTTCTAATCAACCACTAGATTTACAAGACACCTCACATAGACCTACACTACTAAATACAAGTGTCTATGCAAGAGATTTAACATTACTATCATGCCTCTTTATTCTGCCATTTGCTCTATACTGGAGAAAATTCACCATTTTGGACCTGCAAAGTTCTGTTTCTGTTTAAACAAGGATGTGCTTGCATAAATCAGACTGAGTGATGGGGATATCAGTTAGCCAACAATTAGTAAAAAAAAAACCCAAACATATACTTTAGCACAGTTGCCACTTACCCTGAAATTAAAATTCAACACCCAGTCACTCAATCTAGAGACCATAAGGGACATACATGGAAAGAGAGATAATTTTGAGGGGTTTGGTTGTTGGGTTTTTTTTTTCTTGTTTGTTGCAATGGAGAGATGTTCTTCTTTTTATATTGGCTCAAAAAAGAGAAGTTGTTAAAAACATTTTTTTGGGGGGATAAAAATGAGAAAAACTCCCAGCATATCTGCTTCACTTGTCAGTGAAGGCCTTTCTAAAACTAATATTGCAAATTTAATGTTAAAGTCCCATTACTATTTAGTTGCCTTCACATTAAACCTGAGTTCCTGTTTTCTCTGACACATATGTTTATTGGAAATTAGAAAATGTATAAATTTTATCAAAGACAGACTTTGTACTTGGCACACTCTTCTAAGACATCACATCTGTCAGACAGAGGTTACTTATTAAAGTGTTAAATCAAGCATCTTATCCCAGTAACAACTGCCTTTCTCCCCTCCTGTGAATCCTAGCAGATTAGTCTATTTATTGTTAAAACCTTCACACATATCAGATCTTAAACCTCTAAATATGCCAAAGACTCTTCAACACGTGTTTTGTTTCTCAAGGAAACTATGAACAGTGAGAAAAATTTGCAGTAGTTTAGGCTTGCTTCAAGTGCTGAAACAGATCAGAGTGGCTGTAGCATAGTTACAAATACTCTGTAACGGTATCTTTTAAATTGGATGTAAGATGTTACTTAATATTACTTCAGTAGCGTGACAGGCACATTACCTCAGCTGATAAAAGCCAAGCCCCTGTGGAAATACATGGCATATTATAGCTAATTTTGCCATCTCTGAAACAAAGGATATAGGTCTGCACCGTCTACGGGAAAAAAACCCTTACAAAATGAGAAACAGCTTCTAGATAAGTAGCTAATATCAACCAAATTTCTTTAGAGTCATGGAAGAAGTAAACAGGTCATGTTTCTAGCGATGTGCATTATCTAAACCATAAGACTATGTCAGGTTTTGTTCTAAAGTAGGTTTTTCTATTTCATTAAACACAAAAACAACCTTATTTAGAAGTAAGAATCAAATAGGTCAGACTGAATTCAAATATGTTCCCCCATTCAAGAAGTTCTGTGAATTTAAGAGACTGTCAGCATTTAGTATGAACATTTTGAAAACCGTCTGTGCATTCACCGCTATCTGCTTCAGTCTGGATAGGAGACATGAGACTCAGTGACTTGACTTTTCAGCCTGAGACTTAAATCTAAAATGATATATGTGGTGTTATTTTCAGAACTCTAGATTCCTAAACACTTCTATATTAAAATCTGATTATTGTGTTTTAAGTTATAGTGATTAGATTTGCTTGTTTGTTCAGAAGATACGTTCCCTGTGACCAAATTAACTGAAGTGGAAGAAAATTGCTTTCTTGTTGACTTACCTAGACAACTCTTCAAAATTTTATTGAAAATATAACATTTTGTATTTCTATAAATACCACCATTAAATTACAGTTTTATAGAAAAGCTTGCACCATTTTGCTTATATAAACTAGTCTTTCCCTCAGCTTTCCTCTTCAAACTGTTCCAGTCAACCTGAAAAGGAGGTGTAGTGCAGAGAGAAGGAACAATAGACCTCTCTTTTCAAGCAAGTAAATTCTAATTTTCCTCCCATTTAAAAGCAATGTCTCTAAAGATAAGTTGTATACAGAGTATACATGCAAAACAGGGACACTTATCTGAACTACCCCAATAAGCTGATAACAGGACTGTTGTTAAAGCAGTCAAATGGATTTATAGGGTTTAAGAAATGCTTAAGCAAGAAGGATTAATTACTACTAAAGTGACTCCCAAACCATTAAATTTTATCAAATGCACTTCCTTTGATCAGATAGTTCTTGACAGCTGTCAAAATGTTAAGCTTTAAAAATATCACTAAGCTTAGAACTACCTCCAGAGGATTTTGATTTTCTTATTAATATCCCTGTAAGGATGGCACTATCAACTTCATACTGATAATTTTCTCCTTTTCAATACGTTATTAGTAAATAAAGGTATAAGATATATTGCAATAATGAAAAAAACTTGAATTAGAGTTTCAGAGTTAACAAAATGATCTGGCAAACATTGAAATACAATTGATCAGATTATCACAGGTCTCACACAGCGCCCACAGCTTGTTCCTGCTGAGAAATGACGATGTCTGAAAGGTAACAGGGATACAACAGTTGGATAGTGTTACAGCATGATCACTGTGACAATGCTCCAGCGATTGCATTTTGCTCAGCTATTCAGTCATTCAGGTAGGGTGCTTAAGTAGACTGCTGACATGTGAAAACACTGCTTCTTTGAATATTCTAAGTGAAGCACTTATCCTGCAAATGTCATTGTTATTTTGACCGTGGTGTTCACAAAACAGTGAAGGGCTAATGGAAGCTCCAAGTGAGCTCTATGCAACCCAAAACAAACAAAAAGAAAGTCTCTGAATTATTATTAGCCTTCAAACTTCACTAGATTACAGAGCAGCAGCACAGCACGATATCCTGCACCTTACCCAAAGCCTTATGCTAAAATAACAAGTTACTCTGAAGTAACTTTTCTCCAGTTTTACTCAGTACATATACTAAAACGTGCTATATGTCTCCTCACAAGATTTTTTAGCAAGTCTGTCCCCATTCAAGGGAGAAACCAATTTTCAAGCACCTTCTCAAGAGACAAATTTAGGAGAAAAATTTACTATTAAAAGCTGTGTCTATACAAACTCTTTAATCTAACATATCACAATTTTGTTCTGTATATGAGTATTTTAACTTGATGCATATGCACATTGATAAACCACATAAATTAAAATTAATTGTCCTGATGGTGCATCCTTAACTGGTTTATTCACACCTACCTTACTCATATCATTGTCTTTCTGAGTTTGTTTTTTTTTTAACATTTACAGGGAAATTTCTCCTAGATTCAACCCTGACAGGAACAGATTAATTTGTATTCCCTTATCTTCATTAAATCCCTTTATTCAAAGATGCAGAACCAGTAGTAGACGGATTTAATATACCAAAGACCACTCCACAACAAAAAGAAAAGCTACATACCACTGGAAAAGACAAATTTCTGTCAGTGGAAAAGTAGGAATCAAGGCCCATTGCTGAACTTGCTGGCTATAGCATGAAGACTATTTGAAAATTATGTTCTCTGACGATGAACAAAACACCATCTTTTTGTAGTTGTTTACAGTGTGAATGATGAATGTTTGCTTAGGATCTAAACCTAGAATCAGTGGAAGGAGCTGAAAAATATATATTTTTAGAAAGCTATTCTAAAATAGTCTGGGGAAAAAAATAAAAATTGTTCTTGCTGCTATTGTCTTTTGCAAGAGCTGTAAGAGAAATGTCTTGTAATTTCATGCTGTAGGAGCATAAGTGGAAGCCAGTGTCCTTCACTGAGGTACCACACAGCCCTGTCATTGCCCCCACACCCTACCAGACCCTCCGGCACAGGCTGGTCAAAGTCCCAGCCCCAGAGGAGTGGCAGTCTCCAAGTGATGCTGTCCCCAAAGACACAACAGCAGCTCTGTCCTGATCTTGACTGTTATGGAGACTGCAGGAAAACCCACAGGAAACACTGAAAACTATTAAGTAACAACCAGCCTTACCCACATTTAATCCAGCAAGCTCTTACTGGTGGAAATTTCACTGATAAGAAAACCAACTTGTAACTTTAATTTGGTGAAGTGACCCAAATAAATATTAGAGACTTTTCGCTTGCTTTGCCTTAAAGATTTCCACTGAAATCCTGGATGAGGATAATTTTTAGGCAGCATTAATGCCTGGGTACACACCTCTACCATGCTGCAACTGCTAGCTGAGAGATGGGGGCACATTTTGCTATAAGACTCTATTGGTATTTTGTCAGTCAAGAAATCCATTGCAGTTCTGAACAAAACCCCAAGCCAGTACACTTTAGGCAGAGATTTAAAAAAAAAAAAAAAAAAAAAAAAGAAAGGATGAACCTACCAACCAGTCATTAATTCTTCTTGTAAAAGAGAAGGGTGCTTACATCAGTAAAGGAGGGGTGGCAGAAACTACTATTCACATTAAGACATGACCAGATGCATGTGAAAGTAAGCAGCTGAAAAGCAAAAGAAGATATAGCAAAACAAAAGGAAGAAATAGACTATTAAAAGTCAATTAGAATCCCAAGGAGGAAAGACAGGCAATGAAGGAACAGATTGATAATTATAAACTGCAAAATGGAACATTAGGTTAGCAAGATGACAGTGCTGCATAGATGGAAAGAAAAACTGTTAAAAAGCAGCAAGTCAACAACAAAAGACAGAAAAACAAGGTAAGTTAAAAAGAAAACATCTGCAATATGTGAAAAATCTTCTGTGATTTATTTAGCATTTACTTTCTCCATTTCTAGTATTATACTTTCTCTAACTCACAGTATCACATACATAGAATTCTTTGCTCCAGCAAAGAAGAAGGATAATGATTGCCCCTTGTACAAGAACCATTACAGCTAAATTTTGCTTTTTATCCTGAGAAGCCATTGGTGTTCTCACATCTCTACACCTCCCTTCCCTGACACAAAGGTACCTCTGAATGCAGCTTCACCATTCAGCCAAGTGAGTCTGATGACCACAGACAGCCACGGAGAGCCGTGCACTCAGCCCCGGCCTATTCATCAGTTCAACACTAAGCACTTCCTAAAAACCCCAAACAAAACCAAACTAACATCACCACTGCCATCCCTCACAAGTTTAACTCCCTCAAACTGCAGACTATATCAGACAAGTTAAACACTCATTTAGAATATGAGACCAGACAACAGGATTGGAACAGGACTAACACACTGCCTCAGTGGCAGGTAATTAAGTTGGATTAATTTAGCTGAGTCTTGAAAACACATTTGAAAATCCTGTGCATTTTTTCTGCCAGGTAAAGATCTGTCAGTGGAAGAGTCATAAGTAGTAAAACAATTAGAAATTGAGGAGTTTTCTGTAAGATCTTTGTCAAAATGCATCTGGCCTTATTCATTATCCATTTCTATGTAATAAATTGCACTGGACAAAGAACTACATGTATTCCTGATGAGTTTGTCACAAATTAAGTTAAATTGGGCTGTCTACATCTCATCTCTGGCCTCATTTTCAGTACTAACAGCCTTCCTCCATAAACCTGACCATCACCTGCTACATCTTGTAGCCCAAGGTTACTAACACTCACCTGGAGCTTGACAGCTGGCAACTCTGGAAACTGTGGACCCTTAAAGGATCTGAACTGGTACCTCTGCTCTTTAACAGTCTTCAAAAACTTTGTATCCAGCCTCCACAGGAGCAGAATGAGGTAATTACGCTTAAAGTGGCCAATAGACTTCCCCTTGGCTGCTGTCTACCCTGGCCAGGAGCTATTGACAACAAAATCTCTTCCAAGCTTGGAAAGCAAGTTTATCCTCAGGCTGCGGTAGTGTTATCACAAACAGAGTCATTGAGGGATCGGCTACTTGACAGGCTCATGCAACAAGCAGGTGTCATTTGCTTCTTTTATAGCTTCCTTCACAGCTTTGGGTTGTAACTCTTCCCCGAGAACTCGGATAATGTCAGGTGTGCTGTCTGCAGTGGGCTACAGGTGACAAACAGGATGTGACAAAAATTTGTATTCTCTCGCATAGTAGGCATCTAATGCCAAAACCTCATGCACTTCCAATCTGCATCAGTCTGGGCAAGCAATGGGAATGGAAATGGAAGAATCCAGGATCCTAAAGAGGTTTTTGACAGACAGTCTGTTTTTGGCAAACGAACATCTGAAGAACAGTACAAACATTTTGATACTACTCCAAAATAGCTCAAAGTCTGTCTTGAGAAGTATCAATAACAAAGAGCAAAAGCCTCCAGAACATAAAAGCTGTTGACAAAACTGTCAGTGCTGTGCAGCATTTGACAAGAAGTACAAGAGCCAGCCTGGAGCTTAGAGGGAAGAAAATGAAATCCACCACCCAACCCACAGTCACCCAACACTCACCCCTTAACCTGGAATCAAGCCTGACCCTCACCACTGCCCTGCCCATGCACAGACAGTGAAATCCAGCAGACATATTACACAGACAAAACTGTCCCCACAACTAGACTTCGATAAAAACCTTAATAAAAGATTGAACATTCACTTTATACTAACATTGCCAGATGAAAACCAAAACCTAGTATCCTTTAAAGACAAAATACTTTTCCTTCTTGAATTTTAGACTGAAATACATGTAGAGCAAACTTCTTTGAATACCATTTCTGGTTTGAATACACATTCATTTCAGAAACATAAAGGAAAAGTTCATTTCATCTTTCTGGTCAATGACAAAAAAGAGAACTGACTAAATGAAACCTTATTTGCATTACAACTGTTAACAAAAAAAACTTTTTCTCCCATTGTTAATCAGCAAAAAGTCTCAATTCTTTCTTTGTAGGTCACTCTTTTCTTTTCTCTCTTTTTATGAAAAAAATGAAAATAGATTGGAATGGAAAATAAAAATAGAGAAATCAAAAATTAAATAGCAATTTTCTACAATTATCATAAAATTATAAAGAATAGCTTAAAAAAAAATCTTTGTTGTTAAGGACCACTAGGAAATGAAAAATTGCAACCAATTGTATAATGATACCCACTATGTCCTAAGATTCATAAATTAATTCAATATATTCATCCTCTCAGTATGAACCTATTGTGTTGCTGCTTCTTAATAACTACTAGAATAAACATAATAAATTTACTTAAAATTTCAGTTACAAATAACACTCCACTATATCTTCATTTCACATTTTTGGGTTTCTAGAATATTTAAACTATGCTATGCTATTTCATAGCATTTCTATATAATGCTTTTATTTACATCAAAAGTTCTGCAAAACCAGAGATTTAGTGGGGGAAAAAAAGTTTCACATTCTTCTTCCTGTTAAAGTTCTCAGACATTTACAAAGGTTTTTTTGATTCCCCTCATTTTTTTTTCCCAGCGAGGCCTACTAGAGATAAATCTCCCATTGCTCTCTTTGAAAATGGAATATATTGAAAACCTGATTGAAAATAATTTCTATTATATAGGATGTGGTTTATTTTTAGGTGGTGATTGTTCAGGCCTAGTGTTTCATTCACATAAGGTTTTGTCCACTTGGATGTCTAAAAATGGGGTTTATTTTGCTTTGTCATTAAAATGAAGCAGCAGTTTTGCTTCTGTAGCCTAAATAAAATGTAGTTGAGTCACAAAATGAGCTTCTGTTTGACTTCCTAGTTGTAAGGAGTTTGGGGAGTCTAATATTAGTCTGTTTTAGTGACAGAAGGAGGAAGAGGTTGATTTTGTTTGTCATCATTCATATGTCAGAATACACTCAATTTCAAACTTTTCTGCACCTCTGATATTTGCAATATTATGGTTTACAACTTTATTTTGTTCATCATCATACTAAAAGACCCAAATTACTTGGTTTTGTATAGAAAACTAACAGGAATACAGCCTTTTTAAAAACAAAACTTTTGATTTATTAAAGTTCAGCAATGTTAAAGTAAAAAGGGGACATGAAGATTTTATCTGAACAATAACCTTGACTCTACTAAACAAATAAGAATAATGTTGATCAAGAAGTAAAATTTCAGGCAAGTCTGTTGTCAAAATTCTGAGCAACTGAGAAGAAAGCACCAGAGGAAAAACTTGCCACAAATCTTGAAATATATTTTAACATTTACAGATAAGGAAATTATGCACAGATGTTATACCCAAGAAGGATATGTACTTAACTGAGAATAAACATCCAGAATTAGCAAGCTCACCTCTGAATAGATATATTGCAGAGAAGCACTCAACCCACACCTGTGTAATTGCATCAAGCAGATATCTTAGGTAACAGGCTTGTTGCTAGGATTCCTAGGGATCTCTCTCAATGTGCTCCTCACTCTTTAAAGCCAATATTTGTCTTAGGATGCTTTCAGAGAGAACTTGCTTGCCCTGTTTGAATGGAGATATTTCTAGCTCACAGACACATTTAGAATTGACATTTTTTCCTACATAAATTCCTTCTATTTGTTTCTGCTGAACTGATGTTATTACTCTGATGCATAAATGCTTCCTGTTTTTGCTATTGCAGCTGATGGAAAGGTGACAATGGAGGGCAATAGTGATGTTTTACAGCATTTAATGCAGGCAGATTAGAGTTCACTGGCAGTAGTGTTATTACAAAGACTGAAAAGACAAAACAAAACAGCTACTGCATGATTCAGCTGTTCAAGGATCTTGGTTTTACCAAAACTTGCAAGCCTAGTACAAGAAGATGGTGCTTGAGCATGGCTGGTGTGCTGCAATCACATCATTGTTCACAAAGAGCAACAGAATCATGTAAGAAATATTCCCATTCTTGGACCTGTGTGAGAAACTTGCCACGAGCCACGTTAACAGAGACATCTAACACACTTCCAGGGGTAGTCTGTTCACTGTTAATAAGTCATGTGAGGAGATCTTTGGTTTATTCTACAGACATGCCAAAGGTATTGCTTATGTGAATGCCATTATATTGGCTGTTAGTGGCCTTCTGCACCTCTCTGAAGCCACTAGTCCCGCAGGAATGCCTGCTGTTCTCCAAAGACACAAGGTAGTAACACTCAAACATCATGAGAAAGGAAGGGATGCAAACATCAACGTGAGCCACATAAAGTTGACCACATCATCTTGCAAAGAAAACCTAGTATTTCCCTGCTAGGTTATTTTTGTTGTATTAGATCATAAGATAGTGTGTCCGCTCAAACATTTATTGGGACCCTGCCTTGACATATAAACATGTACTCCAACATGCAATCACAATTGCTGTTCTCTTTGTGTTTTCTGTATTAGTAGTAGAGCTTCTGCCACTCTGCAGAGCACTAGAGGCCTGTGAAAGGTACTATGCACACTAAATCCCCATTTATTGCTCTTCCAGCAATTCCAAGAAGATAAAAGATATTTCTCTCTCTTTACACACTTCTTGTTGCATGTCAGTTCTTTCAGATTACAGATCATCTAACTTTTTAAGCATCGAGCAAGGATTTTTCACAGTCTCTATGCTCTCATCCTCCACAATATTAAACAAAATCTGCTGTCCTAGATACAATTTTTTTTCTACATTAGTAATGTACAGAGATTTTCAGGTTGCATGTTAACTAAAATTTATTATATTTCTAACAATATAGTCAACTATTCCAGAAGTACCCTCTCAAACATACTGAGAAAATTTTTAGATTGCATATATGCATGTAAAAGACTTAACAGGGATGATACTACAAGTTATTATTTGATTCCAAATTAGTTTTAATCTTCGTTTATGTGGAAGATTTTAAAATATAGGAAACACATTTATTAGTCTAGGCTTTCACATTGCCCTGGATTAACAAGAGACTTTACCAACTCCCATTTTTTAATTTTGTGCTGTCATTTCCTTTATATACTGCATTACTGTGCCTTCTTTTCATAAATTGAATCTTTACCAATTTCCTATTATATTATGCTTTTGATATGCCATAAGAACATCTTCAACACTTCTAATTATGTCCTTTTCCTTCTGGATCTCGTGACTTCCTGACTAGCCATCCTAACAGTATTCTGCAAGTGGAAATCCCTTTTTCCTCCATTAGATAGGTGTCGGGATCCATCCCTGTATGGGCCACCAGTTGTTGGTGTCGGTGCTTGGCACCAATCAACGGTGGATGGGAACTGACCATCACTGTTAGTTTATTATCTGACTGTAAGACTTTCATACCTTCTCTCTCTGAGTTCTCACAGGCAGCTCCTTGCAACTTTGACTCCTTTTCTCTTTCTTCTGCACAGCTGGCTAACTTCTTACTGTCCCTAACACAAGCACCTGACCCTTTCTGTCCCCAGCAGCACATACTAACCCTTATTCTCCCTAGCACAACCACCTGAGCCTTGCTACTCACAGCAACACAACCAACTGACTCCAACTCTCCTCTCAACCAGCTGACCCACTCTTTTATAACACCCATCCTTACTGGACACACCTGTGACTGTTAAAGGCAAGGCTTTTCCTACTCGTTGGTAATTAGTACAGCTGCATCTCCTCAGGGGTGAGATTGCCTTCAGCACTATCTCTATTCTCTCAGAATCCATTCTCCCACAAATAGGTATGGATAAATTCTGCTATTTATCTCCCAATGGTTTACACAGTAAGTACATAACCATTGTTTTATCTGTTTAAAATCCAAACTCAATTTGAAAACTACATCAGAAGATGAGTGTAAAGCCAGTATATAATAATTTCCTCCCCCAGCAGCATATCCTTTTGCTACCTAGAAAATAATTAGCTCAACACAATCACACATATTTTCTGTATAATAAACAAATGAGTTTCATAGGAGAAAATAAATTATATAATGAAACATTAGCCACTGCTTAATTACAGTTTTTTATGTGATGAAGTACTTTAGGAGGACCTCTGATTCGCTACTCCTTGCCTGAAGCAGTGTAATCACACAAGTTACATAAAAACCTGGGGCTATTCAAATTACTCATCTATGTTGCTGGAGTTTTGAGGTGGTTTTTGCATATACTTTTCAAATTATAACATTGATAAATGATCATTTCAAAGAACTTTTTTTCTCAGAAAGACATACAAAAGAATAAAATCCAGTTTAGAAAAATGAACTCATGGGTATTGTCTAGTTACTATATTAAAAAGTCAGTGCACAGCAGGAATTTAATATTTAACTAGGAAATACATATAAAACATTTGTAATAGATACCTTACTTCAGGTAAATCAACACACCCAGTTTTCATCATGACCTTTTGCACATGTATTTTTGAAAACATTATGCTTACAAACAACACAAGTTCAAATAGGCCATGAAATACAGTATCCTGAGTCCAAAACTAGTTTTTAAACAGATGCTAATTAAGTGGTTATCACTGAATGTTGAGACTGTGCCAAAAAAGCACTGCAAAAGTTGACAGCAAAGCTCACAGCAAAATATCCTGAGAATAAAATCTGATATTCCTCTTCACAGCTCCCTGCTAATAAAAGCATTAACTTAAGAGCACATATGAAGGGAAGTGAGGACCTCCTGCTGCCTCTCTGATATGGTGTTGGTGGCAAATGGGCAATTTCCATACATGTGGCAATTTACTAGTGTTACAACCCATACCCAAATGCCTTGAGGCACTGAAGTGACAGTCAGGAGAGCAGGATCAGCATTAACATCATTATGAAAGAAACAGCAAAGGGGGAAAAAAAAAACCTCTGAATGAATGCTTCAGTGAAAGTTTCTTTGTAGACATGATTTTAGAGACAGGACCTGAAATTCCATGCTCTCAGAGGCACAATGCAATTCACTATTTTATGAAATATTAAGCAAAGGCAGTAACTCTTCATTTCCTTATGACCATTCCTCTGAGTTTGCAAATAGCCAGATTCATCCAGAATTAAGCAAGCTGTAGGAAAGTAAACAATCTTGTTATGAAAGTAGATGCATGTTGTAAAAGAAACCAAAAAAGTTTGCAAGACAGCGGATTAGACTCAGTCAATGACATATAGGAGTTCATGAATAATTCAAAATATCCTGTGCTTCCCTTAGTGAGGAAAATACCACAGGAAAGAGATCAGTTGTCGTGCTGTTTATTTATCACATTGTAATGTCTGGGAACTGTTTACCTTTCTTTTTAATGCACAGCTCCAGATGATATTAATAAGACCCCAAAATATATATCCCACTTAAATACAGACTCTTGAATTATTAGACACACTGTGAAGTGAAAATTCCCTTTGTTAAGAAAGCTAGATCTTTTTACATATTGCCAACTAGCAGTGTTTAAAGTAGCATCTAATATTACTGCAGGTAAGAGGAGGTTCACTGTTAAAACTTTTAGAAGTTTATCTAGACTTCTAAGTTTGTTCACTTCATATAATTGGCAACTTGACTATAAATAAGTGGATGATTTTTCTCTGTGAAAAACACCTAATCAAGTTCCAAACCTGCTCCCCACTCAAAAAGTAATTGGGTGGGGAAAAAACAAAACAAAACCACAAAAAATGCAATATAAATTTCAAGTTCATGAAACATTCCTTCTGCTCAGGGACCAAGCAGACTATCTTACTTCTTGACAGAATGTTTCTGTCCCCTAAATTTCATACATGAATTTTATTCTGTATCAAAACAATTAAAAATGCACATACATCCCTTTGCATATTCTTAGAGTTTTATGGTTTGCTGGACTGTAATGACCAATTACATTATCTTTTAAATTGTTCATTCTAGGCCACATACATCTTAAATATACTTTTGCTCCATGGGACATGTGCCTGGAGTTGTACTGTGCAACAGCCCTTGCCACTTCCTGAACACATAGCACCTTTTACTGGTTAACACCACTCCATCATGTTTTCCTAGAGCAGGTACATCCATATACCCAATGGCTGATGGATGATTCAAAAAGTAAATGTCTTTCCTTTGCACTTTCTAAAGTAAATGTCAGGTGGCTTTCACTGCTGTATGATTCCTACTGGTTCAGCACACAAATCCAACTTCACATCTCTTCCAATATTCCTATTGCTTCCTAAATACCAAGCCTGTTGGATGAAGGTGTGCTAAACAGAGCTGTAACAAGCATGGGCACAGGTACACCCCAGGAAAAACACTAATAATTGCCACCTGGTCGCTCAAATCTTGGTGCATTTTCAAGGCAGACCTGTTTTATGTTCAACATACATAATATCCAGCCCTGTAATGTTCCCAAAATTTCCACATATATTTTTCAGGTGCAAAAGCAGTATCTAGAATGTCTAGGCTCCCTGACACCCCTGCTACTTCCTACAGCGCAATTTTTGAGGAATGAGTTCTTATCTATTAAGTATTAGGACACAGAAAAAGCAAAAATTTGTGCTCTGAGGAATTTGGCAAACGAGCAGTAAATATTTACCAGCTGCTAAGATCAGCTGGCTGTTTTGAATTTAATCTAAGTATAATTAAACAAACAAACAATCAAGATACTGAGATTAGATTTAACAGTGTGAAATAAGACCATTCAAACCCTCTTCCACTTTAAAATTATACCAGCATTAATGATAATCAATGCAAATTCTTCCTTTTACTGCTAGAAAATTATTAATTTTTGGTTAACTAACAACACCACAATAGTTTCATAAATCATTGCCAGATATCTGTAAGGATGCCATCTGAGAAGAATTTCACTTTTAAAAGTTTGCTGTCATAACATTGAAATGGTTTGTCAAAACAATCTTGTCTCCAAAGGAATCATGGCTTTGTTTAAATGAACACCAATTCTTCATTTAGAAAATATTTCCTAAATGAGAACTGTCAATTTTTGGCTTGCTTTCTTAACCTGGAATTTTGCCTAAGGCATTTTCTTTATTTATTTAGGAAAAACTCTTAGTTTTAGTTCTTCCTTTAAAAAAAAAAAATTAATCACTTGAAATTTCAATCACAAATCTCAATTTTAAAGCTTTCATACTGCACGTCATACAATACTGGAAGGAGAAGGACTGAGCTTTTAACAAGTCCCAACTTTTTTTCAAATTTATGCAGGAGTTAAATACATGCTAATAAAAACAAAACACCATAAGGTGCCCTAATCCTTTCAACCATTAAATTCCAATAGTATTCCAGGCTTCCTCTAGACATGAAGTGCTGGTAAAACCAAACAAAACCAAACCAACCAACCAAACAAAAACCAAAAAAAATTCTCAATCATCCTAGGTTAGTTTTATAAGAGATATAACCATTATCTTTATGGAAATCTGAGCCTTTTGAAACAATAAAGACTAAAATATCTTTTTTACAGCTCTGGAAGGCTTATATTTTCAAGTATATTTCTGAAGAAAAATTTGTACATATATTATGGCTAGGATTTCAACTACAAAACACTACAGTACAGAACAAGAAATGGCACTTAAATTTCACGGCAGCTAAATTCCCAGCGCGTTAGCCCATCCCCTCTACAATCTTACAGTGCCTGACTACTGAAGAGTCTCCTACACAAAGTTCAGGAAAACTGTTTTTAACGAGGGAAATTCTGGAGCAGCATGATCTTCTAGCATTTATCATGCATATTTTTTCTTGTTTTTTTTTTTCCTTAAGACATTTTTGGTGACTTATTGCAATTATTTGCTTATAGATTTCCTGATTAAAAGTATAAAGATAAAAAAAACCCAAGTATATTTGAAATCTTCCTCCCAAAAACATATGCATATCCATTCTCTTTCCAGTTCCTGTTATTATCTTTAAGCCAACAAATTCCTTATGTAATATTGGATGAAGGCTGGAAAAGGAGACAAAAAAAGAAACATGCTCAAGTTTTACTGCTGAGAACCAGGCTCAGTGGCTTTTAGTGTTTAATTTTTGTGTGTTACCAGGCAGTCATTTTGTTAAGTCTTCAAGACAAAGATAATTCAAAGACAAAAGTAGGCTAAACATCAAGTTAGACAGTGACATAAAGACTCATTCTATCCAATTATGAAGGTAAATCTAACAGGTCGTCAACCATTCTACTCAAAGAAAGCATACAGGTTAAAAGGCTGATATGTGGAACTTAAGAGAGACAGCAAGCAGAAATAAAATGGCATGAGGAACAGACTGCACACAGAAAAAAAAGCCACGGTACAGCTCAAACAAAATCTGTTTTAACAGAAAATTAATCAAATATTTCTTTTCAGTTTCTAAAGAACACAACAGAAAAACCACAAACATGTCTCTGTGTAACATAATGTCCTAAGAATTAAGCTGTTAATTCAACACTCAAGATTAGTGTCATACTATAAAGTTGACATTTGATATTTTTCTTGATCACATGGGTTTCTATGCTCTTCTAAAAAGAAAGGAGATGCACAAATAGCTCACCATTGCACAGAAAACCTTACATTAATGGTCTCTAACATAGGGTGGAAGGTGAAAAAGACATGTTTAAACCCAACACTAAGAAAGAAGAAACTATAAAAAAAATGGGCTGAGAAAGGGAAAATACATTGGTGTCTACTGCACTTTTTGCCTGGCATTTACAGCTGTGGTTACGGGCTTATTAGGGGAATATTGCCGTGTAGTGAATACAGAAAACTCCATGGATGCACCACTTACAAGCATCTGGTTGCTGGAAGTGAGCTAATTAGCTCCTGGGTGCCAATGATTCAGGTTCCAATACAGCTTTTAATTTCACTGTATCTCCATCCTTGGAGACACCCAAAAACCATCTGGATAAAGTCCTAGGCAACTTGGTCTAGGTGGTTCTGCTTGAGCAGGGATGTTGGACCTGATGACCTCCGGAAATCCCTTCCAACCTCAGCCCTTCCATGATCCTCTGATGAAGAAGAGAAGAACCAACGAGAAGAAATTAAACCTGTGCCACTGCAAAGGTTCTGAACACATCTTTCTTGAGGACTTTAAGTCCAGTTTAGCAGCTGAGTCCAAACTCATCAATGCTGCTGAGAAGCATCATCATGAAGAAAACTAGAAGGGAGGTTTTTGTTCCAGCTGCTTTTTGGCTGGGGCTGGACAACTGGTTCCCCTCACTGCTGCGCTGCAGCTGTATCTGTGCCTGCTCTCCCACCACCCTGGCCTTCACTCCAGCCCAGACCTTCTGGCCCAGCTTCAGACATGCCCCAGCTCACCATGGACTTGCTGGGAAATCACTGCTCAGACTCTGAGCCTGACCGCTGTCTCCAGCCCTAAGCCCAGCCCTGACTTGCCACTCAGCACCCTGGCTCCTTGTTGTGATGGTCACCTGCCTTGTTACAATGTGGGGCTCCCAGCCGGCCTTCACTGGTGGAACAGTCAGATCTTCCTGCCCCACAGCAACACCAGCATAAAGACAAATTCATTTAATCAACAGGAAAAAATTAAGAAAAATCAGTGGTATATCAGTACTAATTTTCAAAAGTACAGGGATTGAGGAAAAGCAAGCCAGTATTACTATTATTTATGCTACAGCAATTTGAGATAGTACAAGCATATCTGTCAATACACTAGGAATTCTCAGTGCATGGTAATATGTAATAAGGACAATACAACTTGCAATATAATATAATATAAATACACAGAGGACAAAATAATGCCAGATTTACCTGGTAATGCTACAAGTAATGCAAGATAATAGCATATGCTGTATTTAAAGAAATACTTTATTTGGAGTCTGAGAGAATTTTAAATACTCCAATGACTATAAACAAATCACAGTAAAAGTACAAAACTGGCATTTCTTGGCATGGGTAGGTGCAGCCAGCCAATGTCACAGTAAATTGTCGCAGGGGAGGAGAAAAAATATCTGGTTAAAACATCAGGACAACTTCCTATTTTAACAAAAGGCTCCCTTTAATCCTTCGTGCCTCTGGAAAAGGAAGGAAAAAAAAAAAAAAAGAAAGGCAGCAAGTATTTTTTCATTAGAGAAATAAAAAAGGGGAACTTCTGAAGTTCTTCCAGAGTAAACTTCAGTTCTCAGTGAATTTAGTTCCTTGGGAAAATATATCAAGTTCATTCAGATGGAACTGACGGAGAAAAAAGAAAAAGGAGGTATTCCTACAAGCGTCAAAAAGAAAATATTTTTTTTTTACCTACATGGCCCTGAGATTTGCTGAAAATACAGCAACCATGAGGAAAATTATGGCACTATTGAACTTCAGACCAGCCTTTATTTTAATGCACTGCAAATTAAGCAGAAAAGCCAATTAGGAAAAACAGTGAACTCTTGCTTTTATTACAAACAGTTTTTATTCCATTTTCTAAGCGACTGAAAAATTTGGCAGTTGTCAAATTTCTAAGACACTACAACTTTTGTGAGTTTTCTGCCCTCATAACCTGCGGTAGGCATGCGCTCTTTACACCTTCCAGAATTAATATGTAGGAAAGTATTAGTGTGGTTCTGTCCCAAACATCACTAAAAAATTTCATATTAATTTGATTTTATATGTTGTATTTTAAATGTAGACGTTTAAAATCCAGTATTTACAATACATGGTCAAGCTTCTGAGCAACAAGAGAGGCAAGTTTCAGAGGTAATTGTAAGTGCCTGTGCTCATGCAAAGCCAAGCTGGAGAGGGAAGGGGAGGGCTCTGTTCAGAAGGGGATCTGACATTTCAGTTGGCTGCAATATGACATATGAGAAGTGATTCTCTCTTGGCCCATACCTGTAACCATGAATTTACCCAATGACCCAGGCTCTGGGCTGACCCCATGCCACCCACGGCCAGCCCACAAGTAGCTGTCTTCATATTCTTCTCACATCAGGAGCATATTCCAGTAAAGGGGGAACCATTATTTTTGTGGATTTACATGCAGTTTCTAGGTTTTGGCAGAATTTCTCTGAACTCATCAAAGCTCCAAATGAGATTTTTGTGAGTCAAGAAAAACAGTGAGAATGAGACAATGCTTCTTGCCCTGCAGCTGTTCCAGGTATTTTTCAACAGACCTTTAGTAAAAGATTTCCCTGACACACTTTCAGTGGTGCATCATCTTCTGACATTTGACTAGATGCACTATAAAACCCTCTACTGGTGAAGGAAAGAGGAATGCATGAGAAAAAATTAAGATGACGACAATCAGAAAACAGAAGCATTAAAAAAAAAAAAATACTTTTAAATGTCTTCCAACTTCAAAGATATCTTTGTAATTCACTTTTGAAAGCCTGAAATGTCCTACAGTTGGTATGTAGAAGGCATATGCATTGCATATGAAAGAGATTCAACACCTTTATTTTTATAAAATAAACAGACTCGTTCTTCCCTTTGTGGGGGAGCCTTTTTTGTACCCGGTTCAAATAGGACTGCATTGGGGAAAACAGGACAAGCAGAACTTCACATAGTCCCACTCAGAAGCTAAATACAACCTGCCTAAGATTACAAAAAAGCTACTACAAGGCTTGAAGTTCTTGTGCTTGGACCACCTCAACTTGTATCTTAATTAGGAATAAAATTATTAAGAACAAAAAACCAAATAAACACCATCATTAGCAGACAGCTAAAATCCCCTCTCAGTCTGAATACTAGTGGAGCTTATGCTGGAACTAAGAAGCTGGAAACGGCATCTGCTGCGGTCATTTTGGAGTCAAAAGAGCTTGGCTGGTTTCTGGTTTTGTTGGGTGGGGTTTGGGGTCTTTGGAGGTGTTTTTAATCCCTAAGCATCTATGTAAACATGTTATCATAGCTACCAATTTAATCTTATGGAATGAAACAGGTACCATTGCATTTCCCACTCATGATCCAGATTCATAGATGATTCTGAGCTACAAATACCCCAGAGAAAAGGGGAAAAATTCCCAGGTCCAACATAGCCTAGAACTATGGCTGGCAATGTGCAACGGTGTGGAAATCAAAGCATTTTGCTAATCTCAGCTTTTCTAAACATTACCAACTGCTAGATGCTCTCCTGATCTGTAAAGTGTATCTTTAATATTACTGAAAAATAGAGATTTACGTTTTCCAGCTGAATGGACTGAAAGACTTGCAAAGTTTCTGGGTAGAATAGTGGTAAATTTTAAAAAGCCAAACTATTGCACCTCTTATCAGCCATTTGAATTTGCTAACATGCAAGTAAAATCCATCCCAGCACTTTCCCAACATGATCCCATGTATCATGGCAATAGAGAATTGTCAAACAACAGATAGCCTTACATATTCCTTAAAATGTACATTATATGAATTTCACTCATTTTTAGGTCGGATCACATTCACACCACTGAAGACTAAATATGGCCTTTAGCTTTTAAAATAGTTATGGCTGGTAGCTGCATTAAAGCTGAAAACTTGAATGGGAAGATTCTGCAAAGACACCTGCCTGAAAAAGTTATGACAGAAATATAGAGTAAGCAGTGCTGAATGATAAAAAACTTCAAATACACATAAGTATCATCCTTAAACACAAATCTCACATAGAGGATTACAAACAATGCCAACAGACTGGCTAAAGCTTTATTCCTAACTAATCCTAAGTATCTTCTTCTTCTTGTATGGATACAGCCCTTTAATGGTTTATATCCTTTAAAGAAAAGTTTAGAATATTTATCCCAAGTATGAGTATCAAGATAGAAAAGCAGTGAGGACCTGGATCAAATAGGAAAATGGAATAAGTGGCAAACAAATCTCTCATATACACTTACAGTACAATACAGGCATGAGATACACTAATACTGTGCATATGTACTCCACAGCAGTGAAAGTGGGGCTATCCACAACGTTCCTCTGCCATCTGTGAATTCTAGCTTATGAAAATTAGTCTTGCTGTTAATCCTCTCCACCACAGTTTCTTCTCTCCGTCTCATCCATGGGAAACAAAACAAAACGCACAAAAAAAAAAAAAAAAAAAAAAAAAAAAAAAAAAAAAAAAAAAAAAACAAAAAAAAAAAAAAAACAAAAAAAAAAAAACAAACAAAAAAAAAAACACAAACACACACAAAAAAAAACCCCCAAAAAAACCCCACAAAAAAACCCAAAAAAAACAAAAACAAAAAAAAAAAAAACAACAAAAAACCAACCAAACAAAACTAACAAAAAAGAGCAATGTAGCCAAGAGAAATGGGCTGTTCTGCAAGAAATAATTCTATTACAAACTACTCTCTGGAGAGAGAGGAATTAATAGGTCACTGTGAAGAGACTTCCAAAATGTCACCTGTTCAAGAGATTTTTTTCCTGCATCTGCCTTGGTTACTCTGCTAAAGAAAAATCACCTCCTCTAGACTTACTGTTCCAATTCATTCCAGATTTCCCAAGGTGATGCTGCTAGGTGCTAGGAAAAAAAACCTGTGCTGAATTAAAAGTTTTGGCAGATAAGATTTCTCAGTTTGTTTGGCAAAATGATACTAAAGAGTATAGAGTTTATTAAAAAGGAATGGCTCTTCTGAAATCTCATTAGAATCTGTGACTTATAAATTAGATGTAGAGCATGCAATACTTCTAAATAATACTTAATATACCTGCATTTAAATTTACTATTAAATGGTTAATGAAGAATACTGGCTTCATCTTCAGCTTGGTAACTGTATGATATTTTCCAGTTGTCACAATATAGTAGAAAGCATTTGTTCAGTTCTAAGCAGTGCTAATAAACAATATTTCCTGCCATTTTCTAGCAAGACATGCTACCAGCTGTCATCTGGAAAATATAAATACACTCATGCAACTTAGATACACAGGGACATAAAAGGGAGTCTAAATCTCTAAATGAATATTGTTGGGGTTTTAAAATATTTCTTGATTTAAAAAATAACTCTTCATTGACTTGTTAAATATGTCCTCTGGGATGACATTTAATTTTTGAACATTGACAAAAATCTAAGAATTTTGACAAAAATATTCAGCTGAAAAATTGCTTTTCACTGCCACCTTCTCAGCTCATAGAACTTCCTGTCTGCAGCCTTTCTCTCCTCCCATAATTTCACAAAGTCCACTTGTTATAGATTACTTTATGGGATAATTAGCCTTTAAAAGCTTGAACCAGATGCGTCTTCTATACTTCATTATTTCACAGATACACAGAGATCAGCAGTGACCTTCAGGGTTGAATGCATGAGGAATGCACAATCTCTAAATTATCTTACAAATATACTGGCATTGGTATCTCAGGCACACGTAATGCACATATGCAGATTCTTACCAGAAGGGAAAATCTAACTTTAGGATAGAGTAGTGAAAAATTTTAAAGTATCTTATGTTTTCTTATCTTCTAGAATGCAAGTAATCAGTAGAACATATTAAAGAAAGCCCTTTAGATAAATAGAGCAATAAATTACCAAAATATTTTATATAAAAGCTAATTCGCTATTTTATTAATACTTAGGACTAAAAAGAGAGAATTTTTATATGCTCACTTAATACTCTTACAGATTTGTATTAGCTTTCCTAGTCCTTGGTCATAACAATTCACCTACCTGCAAGAGATTAAAAATTACTCCCAAAACATTTGATATCCTACAGCCTCATGCAGTGTTTAAAGGTGTTTTCCCCCAGAAGTATTTCCTGTGCACGTTGCAGTTGCTTGCTATGATGCACAAACTTTTCCTAAGTTTACCTCAAATTCTGACATCACTTTCTTCACCTAAGGACCCTTAGGCATAAAATTGCATTGAATCTACATTTTAAAAACTGAAATTATAGAATTAAAGTGTCACATTTTTCTAAATTTCAGTATTTTTCTATCATTATGTGGAAAAGTATTCACAATATTTGTCACCACTTTTAACAATAAGCATGTAAAAATATTAAAATATAGTAGTTAGGAATTAAACTGCATATCACCCATGCTGCTGAGGTGTGGTTTGCAAATAATTACTGATATTTTAAAGAGCAACATTTTAAACTCCATTTAAAAATATAAATTCATGCATGCTACTATATTAGAATATAGAAATAAATAGAGATAACATAAGAAAGGCCTCTTGCCCAGGGACTGACCTTTTCAGGCTTATTCCAGTACTTTACTTGGTCCTAGTTAGTGTTCAGTATTTCTTTCCCAAGAGCACATTAATAATAATAAAAGAAGGCTAACAGCTTTGATAGCTGATTTGGAGGTTCAGATTCTTTACTGCAGCAATGAGGTGGTTTTTAAAAAGGCAAAATGCCAGTCATGAGATTCTACCAGGCTATTGGTAAACTACTGACAGCAGCACTACAGCAAATCAATCAACAATGCAAAAAGCTGACAAAGAAAGAAGAAAATAAAGGCTTGAACAACTTTGCAGTTTACAGGCTTTTGTTGACAAATTGTGCTGCCTAATGACATTTTATCTTGCATTACAGGAAAATTCCAGATTTTGGTGTGAGACCAGGTCAACACAATGTAAATAAATTTCAAATTTAGGACTACATACAAAAAATAAAATATTATTTTCAGACACACAAGAAGAAGGCTAAAAGAGAACCACGTTTCAAAACAGAAATAACTACTAAAAGGGGCTTTTTAAACAAAAGAGTTTTGGCAATATTTTTCCCTCTTTTTTCATGTTTCTATTATTTTCATTAAACTTGAAATCTAGTTGGAAGTTAGAAGTACCTCAGCTAGGGCTAATTGACTTTGCCTCACATGCATAAAAACTCACTAGATTAAATTACAAGCAATTGGTGGTATTTTTCATCTGAAACAGCCCTCAGTAAGCCTCATTTATAAACAAACAAGACACTGCATTATTAATTTATTAATGGACTCAGTGTAGTATATAATGGCATCATTAATACCAAAGTCACTTCTGTTCATGTAACTAATCAGAATTTCAGGAGGAGGAAAACTAATATGACAAATGTTTGGAAGAAAATATGGAGACTGTAAGTATTCAAAACAAATTTTTAAAGTGCCTGTTGAGGTCAGGGGCTGACAAAGTCCCGATGAGGAGCAGCTGTGTGCAGCTGCTGAGAGGGAACAGCAGAACCAGCCTGCCCTCAGAACCGCCCCCAGATCACCAGGATAAACCAACTGCCTAAAACACTGCCAATAATTAGCTTTAGAAAATGTCAGTACTAAGTCGGGTTGCTTATTTTTGTCAGGACCCTCGGGACTGTGAAACAGGTGTGAGGGTCACCCTTGGCTCCCCATCCCTTGGGATCCACCAACTCTTGCTGCTCCCTGACAGTTTTAACTGAAACAGACAAGAGCATCAAAGTGGAAGACAGATGGTGGAGTACTGAAACAAAGAGTTTATGTTCAGAGAACAAACAGAATTTCCAGCTACATCTGCCTATGCACACATTTAAATAGTTTGGATTAGGATGCAGTTTTTTAAACTGTACTGCTAGATTTTGTTGCTTACTTGCAATAGTCATTTTACAAGTTCTACAGAAACTTCGCAGACCTTGAGTCAATGTCTTTAGCACCTTCATTTTAATTCATGCATTTTTTAAATATCTATTCATGCTGACTACATTAAAGTTATAACCAATTCCATTACGTGTTGCCTATCTTTTTGTCTCAAACTGCATGCTTGGGGAAGATAACATCTTCCTGTTCTGCTGCCCCTGCCAAATCTACAATTTCCCCAGCTCTCAGACTTCAGCAGGAGACACCACAGCAATGCACCGCCTGCATCTCCTGCAGGTGTGCCTCACTCTCCATGCAGCTTCTCAGTGACTCTCAAAATCATTGGAATACCTCCTGAGCAGCCATTATTTTGGGACCAGCCATCTGCAGGAGACTCACCTGACTCTGAGGGCCTGGCTGATGGTAATGTATGCACCCAGAAAATACACTCTGGTTGGTAATGAGCCCTGCATGGCAGGTGTGGAGAACAGCCTCCCCCAGACCTCTTTGATGTGCTACTTCTCATTCACCACTGGCTTTAGGAGAGCACTTGACAGCCAGAGTAACATTTCTCTTGGGCGGACATAAAACAGAAACACTGAATTTGTTTTAAGATCTCGCAGAATTTTTCTGTGGCAAAAAGGAACAAGTGAAAGAAACAAAGGTGTGCAAATTAAAACAATAATTTATATAATAAAGGTCTTGTCTTCCCAATAGCTTTCCAAGTCATATCTGTCTCCTGGTTTGACAGAACCCATGCTACAGAGGACCCAAGAGAGGATGCAGGGCAGGGAGAGAGCAGACAGTGCAGGAGTTAGAGGAGGCTAGAATTAGATGGGGAAAGAAAATGCAAGAGAAACGAGGAGAAGAAGCCAAGCACTGAAGAGCTAACAGCACAGGTAAACAGAAGACGCTCTTCATATTGCAACAGCTTGATAAGTTAGGCATTTTCAGCTATCAAAAGTCAATTACAGCTCAGCCACATCCTCTGTTTCTAGTGCATTTAGAATGGAAAATTCTCCCTCTCCCTCTTTCCCAGCAACATTCCCACTTTTACATGCAATTTCAGACTCCCGTTACTATTAATGTCTCTGTTACAGAAAGTGCAGCTCCACCAGCCCCTGACTAAGGTCTGCTCACCCACCCCATGTCAGCCTCACACCTCTCCTTCAGCTGCCTCAATACTCCTGCCTTATTCAAACACCTACTGCTGCTACATGTGCCCCTGTTGAGGCTGAGGCAGAAGAGACAAAGGCTTGTAAGCCACTGTCCAGTTTTTACAAAAAATGCCTGTGAATGCAGACTTCAAACTCTTCTAAATAAATAAATTTTCCTATTTTATAGAAAATATTTCATACTTGCAGAAATTCTGTAGTAAGGACAAGGCAGAAAAGGGAAAATGGTGACATGCACCAAGACAGCAAATATCTGATGTCATATTTCAGATTCTTAATTTTTCCAAGAACTGTGAAGAGTACCATGTGTATTTATCTCCATTACTGAGGGCACACATTAGATCTTTCCCAATAAACAGAGGTTGCTTCCCTCCATTAAACCAATCCTGCAAACTTTGTATGAACCCACAGATATGTTCAGCCACTGCTGTCAGCTTTCCCAGAGGGGAGAAAATAAAAAAGGTAAAATAAGGAGAATTCATCAAGGCAGCTGGGAATGTATATACATATTTCACCCTTAAAGAAGGGCAAGGGCAGAGAAAGAGAAATACCCATTTATTTTTAAAAAGTCATTCTAAATTAATTTAGTCTATAAAGCTCAAACCTGCTTTTATATGCTGGATTACTATGAGGGTTTGTCTCTCTCATTAGCATTGGGACACTAAAGGAATTTATTAACATTTATTCCTGTATAAATTATAACAGCAATAGATTCCTCATTCCCATCTGTAATTGGTCTGAAAGAAGATGCAACAGAACCAGTCCAGAAAAGCAGGATAAAGTAGTGTCCCTAAAAAGAACAGGAAAGTCGCTGATCTAAGCTAAATATGAACAACCAAGGAATCAACCAATTAATGTTTCCTGCACATAGCCAGATATCCTTCATGTTTTGGAAGAAGACTTGTAAGGAAATGCCAAAAACAAGAGCATGAGCTGTACTTGATGGGCTTCCTATAGCAAGAAAGAAGCCAAATTCACTTCTGTGTCAGTACAAACTAAAAAGGATTTGGTGTACAATATTCTATACATTTTCTTAAATTGTGCAATTTAAAAGTTTACCTGCCAATGATACATATTAAATCTGAAAATTCTATGCATTCAATAAAGCAAAAAATCCAATGAATAACAATCAAAAGTATTTTGCTTCTTATTTATTGTTGTGAGAACATGCAGTCCATCCCTTAGCACCATAGAGCTACTGACAGGAAAGAGATTGAAATGCATTCAGGATATATGATACTCTCTGTGACAGGGAAATATTTCCTAGTTAATTCCATAAGAATTTTCTCTGCCATTGGTGGCCTAGGTGGTTAATGGAATCACAGAATAATTTAGACTGGAAGTTCATTTGGCCCCAAATCCTCATTCAAATTTGTTGTTGAATCTAACTTCAAAGCTAGATCATGTCATTAGGGGTGAGCAATATTCAGTCAAGCTTTGAGCATTTCCCATGATGGATATACCCTTGCTGGGCACTTTTTTTAGTGCTTAATCATGATCACATGCAAAATATTATTTCCTTCTAATAACTAAACATATTTGTCTTGTGCCCATTGCTTCTCACTCATTATTTCCCAATCCTAACAGAGGTCATGTCTATAACCTCCCATCAGATAACAGAAGTTAAGATCACCCCAAACCTTCTCTTGGGCAGACTGAACAAATCCTCACATATCATTTCTCTAGCACTCACCTTGGTGACCCCATCCTGGATTCCCTGTGAAAATCCTTCTTGTGCTTGAAGCCCAAAGCTGCACATACTTATGCAGCTACAGACTCACAAGTGACAATGAAACGTGGAAAAAAAATATATAACTTCAAACTGCTCTCTACGTTCTTCCTATTACAACCCAAAATGTGGCTGGTTTTCCTGACACAGATGCACTTGTGTTCAGCTTGTCCAACACAATGCCCAGGCCTTTTTTTACAGACCTATCCACCAAACTGCCCCTACACACCCTGTGCCTTTGCATGGGATGAGTCACTGGAACAGTAAAGCCATCACAACCTTACCAATGCCAAAGACCTGAAAGAGAAAGCTGTCTGCTTCAGGATTAACTGACATGAAGTTTAAGAGCTTTGCTACAGAAAGGTGGATGGATGCTCTACCCCAGCAACTGTCTTTTTTTTTTTCACATGTCTATTCCTGTTCCTAAATAAATAAGCTAAATCCAGAATCTGACCTGAAGTGTATCTAATCTTTCTATAATTCTGCAGAAAGTTGTTCCATTTGAATGCAAAATACCAACAGAAGAGGATTTATCATCTTTTGTCACTGTCAGATACTCATTCAACATTTCAAATTTTAAAACTGAGGACTGAATGCAAAATTTTAGCTAACATGTGGAGTAAGGGAGTATGAGGCCAAAGCAAAATATTTATATATGTGTATGCAACAGAACAGGGTGTCAGGACAGGAATTCAGAGATACAAAATCCAGCCATACAATTTCCCCCTGTGAAACCAGGCTGAGGATAGAAACTTCACATGCCTTATTTAAATAGTTTATTGCACTCCCTTCAAAGTGCAATACAAAGCAGAAGGTATACATACTCTGTGTATATTCAGAAAATCACATTTATCTCATATATTGTTACTTCAGTTCTGATTCAGTGGGGTATTTTACCTAGTGGCTATTATAATTTCAGAGTGCTCCCAACTTCTTGAGGCTTCACTATGATCATAATAGGCTCTATTTTAAATATTTTCACATGATACAGCATTGCCCAGAGAATACACCCTTTACAATAAACACTAATGGATCCCACTCTTTAAGTAGAATTTTCTTTTGGCACCCTATTTAGGATCAATTGCATCATTTTGGCACAGCTTATTATCCTAATAATAACAAATAATAAGCTTATTATCCTAATAATAATCTCTTTCCCCATTACAAAAATTAATGAGGTCCCACCTTTTATGATAATGAATTAAGCAGTGGAGCTGGACTTTCCTTAAGGATAGCTAAAGTATTGGCTTTCTAGAAAGGAGTGTACACTCTGTCAATGTGAATGTATTCTTTAGCTGAGCAAATAGACCAGACTTTTAAAAATTCTGTTGCCAGCTAACACATTGAGAACAATCCAGCAAACCCTTTACAGAGAAAAAAATATGATCTGTACAAAATGTTAACGTGAAAGCTTAGCCATGCTGGTAGCATAATATATAAAATAGACAGATGAGTCCTAGCCATGACTTCTGAGCTTCCAAAAATTATAGTTAAATCCCTATATGTATTTTGCTGCTATGTTATATTTGTCAATGAATGGCAAGCTTTAACCACACCATGTGAAAGAAGCAGTTCTAAATCCCTCAACAGTGCAGATTTTCAGTATGCATAGAAATTTCTCTCAGGTCTGTCTGAAAAGACAGTGTAGAAACATAGGAATCAGAGAGCAAATGCAACCAAAATTTTGTTTCCAATTAAATGAAGGCACACAGAATAGCTGAGGCTGGAAGAGATGCTGGTATGTTCATTTGGTCCAACCCCCTGCTCAAAGCAGGGTCAACTGCAGCATGTTGACTATGGCCACGTGCAGTTGAGTTTCAAATCTCTCCAAAGACAGAGATGCCAGAAGGTCTCTGGGCAGACCAGTCTAGTCTTTGACCACTCCCACAGCAATAAAAATTTATGTTTAAATTGAATATCCTGTATTAGAATCTGTGCTCTTTGCCTCTTATCCTGTCTCTGGGCACCACTGAGAAGAGCCTGTCATAGTCTTTTTTACCCCTAACCCAACACACATGTGGGCCTGGGGGGAACCAGAATATCTGGAAATTATAGTCACTATTTTTGTACCATAACTTTCATGACTGCATTAGACTCACATAAAGTATGAGCAACATACAGACAAATGCCTTCCTCCACATACTTGTGTTTAGACACCATTCCTCATTCTCCAGGAAAATGTAATATATACATATTTATGTCCTAGGGTGACTTTATGACGCTTGTATCCCAAGTTGTCTGTTCTGTTAATGCTGGATATTAAGTTTTGCACCTTTACAACTGGTTCTGAGAGCGAAGGGGGGGAGAAGAAATGTGGAGTTTGTTTTCAGAAACTACACTCATTCCTCCACATTCCTGCTGCTGGACTGTGTTGTCTTGCAGCATGGACAGACAGAGGAACAGAGCTCTGCTTTCAGTTAGTTTTTAGCTGGCTGAGGCAGAGAATTTCCCCAGACTGTGGCTTTCCTTTTTCTTGGAACTGATCAGCCCTGCTCTGGACAGAAAAACCAGAAAAATACCGTGTCCTAGTTTAGGGCAAAATTTGGGAGAAGACCTCCGGAAGGAGCCCCCAGAAAGCAAACCCCCCACGGCCCCTCCCCCACCTGGTTTGGGAAGGATTTCCTCAGAGAGAAGTGGAAAAAAACCTGTTTATTTAACAACCAAAACACTCCCCAATACAAAAAAAACCCAACACCAGATGACAAAACCCTTTCACCGTTCTGAAGAGATGATAAATTCAGAAAGTCTCTCCTGGGAGTGGTCGCCCAGCTATCAGTCTCTGGCACTGGGGATGGCTGCAGGTCACAAAATGCAGACTCTCGGTGTTTCTTGATGTTTCCAGGTCCACGTCCAGGTCCAAGTCCAGAGCAGGTTCAGATGATATTCAGGAAAGGGAAGGGAAAAAGAAACAGTCCAGGGTAAAAATTGAACTGCCTAGCTAAACTAACTAACAAGCAAAAGCAGAAGCAGAAGCAAGCAAGGCAAGCCAGCCAAGCCTCTCCTAGGCACAGACCATGGGGGGAGGTGAGCTGGCTGATAACAAGACAAAACAATCCTTCACTTTCAGAGTCAGTCCTGAAGGCACAGAACATAATATCAGGCATAAGCAGAACACACAATTTGGGATACAAGCACCATACCATCACCGGGAGCTCACACCTTAGCCCCACTGGGGCCTGGGACACGGCATTTACCAGCACAGGAGGGACTGATGAGAGACTGAGCGAGCCGAGCTACAGCCCACAAAAAGGATTCTCTGAATTTGCCATCTCTTCAGAACAGCAAGAGGATCCATTGTTTAATATTATTAATTTTTTTCATGTTTGTGAGTACGTTGATTGTTAAATAAACATTTTTTTCCTCTTTTCTCCAAGGAAATATTTCCCGAGCTGGTGTAGGGGGGGGCTCACTTGAATTTGCTTTCTAGAGGGATCCCACTCAGAGGTTTCCTTCCAAATTTGCCCTAAACCAGGACAATCTATAAATATAATCTATATTACATACACTATAGAATATAACCAGAAAGCTTGTAGGCTTCCTAGATAAGGTAAAAGATGCCTTGTGTATGACAGAAATAGACAGTGCTCAATTACTGAATTTCACTCAGTGATGAGAAAGAATATTTCAATAATTAAAAACCTAGTTTAATTTTCATATTTTATTGAAACTCTTTTGATTCTACTCAAAACATCATGTCAGCTTCCTTTTGACTCTTTCTCTTTGTGTCTATCCAGTAACTTTCATATTTACATTTTCCAGTAATAAAAATTATCTTGAGAGTACATAATTACTGAAAATTACTGGTTTTCACCTATACAAGTACTACAAGTACAACACTGAACTAAGCATTTTTTCAACACTTTAGATTTTAGTGAGGTTTTTGGCTGATTTGCAGGGAGTTGTTTGTCTGGTTGGGGAATAAAGGAAGGGGCTGTTTTGTTTTTTCAATAGAAATTTTATTCCTAACCTAATGGTATTCCTTCATCCTGTCACAGGAATGTGCATAAATTAAATAAGCATGGCTCTACACTCCTGACAGATACATATTTCTCTGTGCCATGACACTTGTTTGCCAACCTGTAAAGACTGAGGAGCCATGAAACTGTTTGGGCTAATACACAACTCATAGCTACATCCAGGTAAGAAAGAGGACTGCACCCTCTTTGAAAGTTAACCAAGAGAGAGACTACAGTGATAATTCATATTGCATTTAGAACAAAGGGAGCTGTACTTCATACTCTCAAATAACACTGTGCAGAGACTTCAACTACATTGATTTCTTTAAGTTCCTGAAGTTTGGAAGGAATGTGGTTAGCAATACAGTCTGTTGGCTCTGTTTCATGAGAGAATTTTTTTTCAGTTCCGCTGTTAAAAAACGAAATTCCTTTAATAAAATCCTCCAAAGGTCAGCTTTGCTAGAAGTAAAACTGTCAGGCTTCCCATCCTTGCTTAATAATTGTGCACTTGATGCAACTGTAAAATGTATCCACTGCTGCAAGCTGTTATTTTCAGTGAAGTAAGAGAAAAAAAAAATTCCAACTATTTGCAAGCTACAGCTCATTAAAACCATCCCAAAAACTAACACCAGAAGCATCTACACTTACAGTGTTTTCCTGATTCTGTTCTGCAAACTTCAATTACTCTTTTTAACTTTAGAGTACAAAGACATTCTGCACACAAATTTTAGGTTACATAACAATGCTTAGGAAGAGCCTGCATGCATTTCTTTAAAGATCTCCAACTCTTTAAAATTGCACTGACACAATATTAACCCCAAAAGTATCAAATATTTCTATATTCCTTTCCTTGTAAACTCTGACTTCACACATTACACTTTCCACAGATTTACTGCATCCTGTACAGGTTGAAAGCAGGGGGGGAAAAAGGAAATCTGTGAGGGCCACCTGAAGTTCTCTGAAGTGTAGGAGATCAATAAAAAATAACTTTCTGGCTTCAGACAGTATTCAGATGGAGAAAATGCATTAATGAAAACTTGTACTTCATAATAAAATACAACTACAAAGCTCTATCATGCAACAAAAAGCCAAAATATCTGTTTCCTCAAAGACAAGTACTGTGTTCACAAACTCTGTGGGTTTCAAATGTCTGGCAGAGCCACAAGATTTCTGTAAAAGCTGAAACAGAAAAGTCCAGCTTCAAATAGGGCTACAAAATATTTTTGAATTGAGCACTATTACCAAATCCAAAGGGGAGAATTGCAACAAGTCAACTAAGGTTCCAGTTAGAAAAAAAATCTTCCAGACAGTCTTCTTGACAAGTCTTTCAGGAAAGAAAGAACAAACAATGATTATAGCAGCAGTCTCTACCCACTGCTAGCACTGCCACTGCTGGATCTCAGCAGCATCATCTATTTTTACACCAACAAGCAAAAGTCTTCCAGATCCATGTTTTTAAGAAATCACGCAAACTAATTTACTTTAACTACCTAAAAGTCTCAAAAGTCAGTAAGTTGCTTTTCAGAAGTATTCCAATTTGAAGTTATTTATCTTCCACTAGCCTTTCTAATATCCCACTCCTCGTTTAAAATAAAAGTAGATGCTGTCAGTTTACATGCCCCAGGATTTTTCTGCTTTCTTACCTTCTGCAGGACACACTCTCTCTCTGAGAAATCTTAATCCTACCAGCTGCCATTGCTTTTCCCTCACTGTATTGAGAAGGGTCCAAAATCCCCATTCCACATTTTCTTCTCTATCCAGTTCATATTAACTCCATCCAGTCTTCCAACCCATCTGTCATGCCAGAAGCCTGCCCCCTTTTCCTCCCTCTGTGGGCTTATGTACACCTGAATCATCTCCTCACGGTGGCAAATAATTTCTTCCTTGCAGACTGAGGAACTAATCATTATGTGAGTTAACATTTTAGAAGAACAAAGGGGATGGTGGTGCTTTAAAATGAAAGGTAACCATTCATTCAAGGTAAACACTGTCTGTTTTAGCTTCTACAGGCATCAAAAGACAGTGAAGTTGATGATACAGCTATTCTTCTACTCTTCCAGTCATCACTAAAGTGAATAAAACTTCACTCAGAGATGCCTGAAAAAACTCAATTGAAAATTGATCAGTGCTTCTAGAGTTGGTATACCAGGGACTTATATAGAAATGCCACTCAAAGCAAACAACCACTTCAATCAGGCCGAAAAAGGAAAAAACCTTAGAATGTCGAAATATTTCTGGTTCATATTGCTTGTCAATTCAAGCCTGAATATAAAATAATGATAACATGGAAACTTCCATTCTAACAGTCATTGGTTCAATAATTCTCTACAATTTAAAATCACATGTTTAATAATCACACGTGAGAATGAGCAATATCATACTACAAGCATCAAATAAACATGAGCTAACATTACACAAATGAACAATCAGTAATAATATCTTATTTAAATTTAAATAAGCAGCTCTAAAAAAACTAGGACAAAAATACCTAATTATTCAATGGGAAAATTAACAAAGTATACACAAAAACATTTGAAGTTTCTTGCTCTCACCTTTATTGTAATTAACATATTAATCAAACTAAAAATGCAAAATAAATTGTGATAAACTCTGCCTCAAACAACTGATGACTCAACCATCAGGGTAGTATTTAAGGAAGTTAAATATAAAATAAGTAAATAAACCCCTCTACTATCTTCCTTCTCTTCTGCTGGCAATACCATCCTGAAGCTATCAAACTATCAAATTCATGAAAGCAAGGACAAAACACTGAAAAACATTTTTGACTGTTCTGCTGATTTTTTTCTATCAAAGCATCTACTACGCATCCCTCCTGGAGATGGGGTATAACAAATCTAAAAGCTGTACAGACATTCTCACATCATTTTAGGGCAAAAGGATTTGCTCCTCTCTCTGAGACATCTTCCTTTTTGATAAGAACAGGAAAGAAGAGAAAGGTAACAGTACACCAAATGAAAACTTATTTGTAACTCCAAATCTGCAGAGATCGCTGCTTGCAACTCGCTGCCCTGGGAAGCTCCCAGCTAAAGCTGACACCCGTGTGCCAGGGCTGTCTTACGGTCTGCTCACACTCCAGCTTATGGAAAAAAGGGTGGATGGAGCCCCGCAGAACCTTGTCCTACACAACTCCAGCACCAGCAATAAACCAGAGCCCAGGCAGAGTTCTGTGCTCATGCTGGCAGCCACAGGATTGACAACCCTGTCTGGTCCAGTTCCTGCTTTCTTCCCCAAGACATCAATATTTACATCAACAATAAGTGCTACCTTCATGAGCACCGTTATGGGATAATCTTGGATGGATGTCCCAGAACACATCTCCTCCTCCTCACAGCTTTCCCAAAACAAAGCATGATTTGCCACACTGAAAATCTCTACAGTGAGATTCTACAGTCTAAGTAATAAGAAAAGTCATGGTTTTCCTAATTTTTCCTTTGATGATGTTAATATCACCTGTGGCTTTATGGTAAAAAAATAAATACAGTATATTTTGCAAGGATTTTCCTTTTTAAAAAGTTCCGAGAACGTCAGGAAAACAGAAGGGATTACAAAATTGTATCAATATTTATCTGGGAGAAAAGAAAAAATAGCAATTCTTATAACGATGTCTTCATGCTGTTTAGTTAATTGATAAGGCAAATCTATTAATCTTCAGTTTTATATTAAAAATTGAGTACTGATTTATAGCATATGCCTACTTCTGTGTATTTCTACATACATATCACGTAAATCCTTTGTTTTTTAAACCAGGTAGACCAAAAAATACAAATTAGAACATCATAAACTCAGAACAAAACATCATCCTGGATTTGACAACAGGTGGGAGTAACAGCATACCCATGTTTGTCTGGCTCTGCATACACAACAGCAAAATAAAATACACATTCTGAAGAAAATTCTTCCCTGGTTATTAAAAAAAAAAAGAATTATTCATATGACCAGTTAATTTTGACAGATAAAATGAGATAATTATTTGAGCTCATCAGAAACATGTGTCTGAAGTGTTAAAGTCCATGACAGATTAATGAGCAAAATACAGGCAGGGCAGCTGGGAGTTTATGGTAAATGAAGTACATAACACATCTGACAATTTTACCATTGCACGTAGTACATATATACATATATACTCATTTACAAAGCCCTAGTGGATGAATTAAATTAAACCATTTTCTAACTCCTAAATTGGCCAATCATAAAAAGCTTGGGTGTTGGATATATTTGAAAGAAAGGCTCATTAAGCAATAGTCTCCATTTCTTTCTTTGCAAGACACCGTGAGACACAGTTAATGATTTGAAAAAGAATCTGTAGGCTGCAACTAACGATCCATTTGGGTCAAATTTTCTATTGAACTTATTTCTTTCCATTTGCAAGAGGTTTCATTGTCTTGTACAAAAGATGTTTACATTTCTTCAATGTCCTTTCACCATAACCAATGACACTGGCATGTCCCATGAAATATGCTTACTTTTTAGTGTCCTAATCAAAGACCTTGATAGTAAAATTGTTTTAATTTGATTATATACATTACAGTGCAATCTAGCGCTTCACTTCTTGGAAAGTACTTAAAAGGAAGAGATTCCTCTAAAGTTACTTTGTCTTTTGTATACACATGGGCTAACTGTGGGAAGCCTGTTAGATATCTAGTTTTCGATAAGTTAACTGCTTCAATGCAGATTAATATACATCTGGTTACATAATAGCCAAGGAAGAGCTTTATGATGAGGAGAAAAGCCTTGATTAAACTGTCATGAGCAGCCCAACTGTTAAATACATAACCACAACAGAAACAGTTTCCTGGAACTCTATGTACAGACATTGATGTGATCCTGAACTTGCACAGGTGGAGAGGGAAAGGTGAGGAGACCCCTAACAGAGCAAGTGATCAGATGAAGGGGAAGGGTTGCAATTACTCTCTCCAAGTAGGATACAAAAGGTAAACTTTCCCACTCATTTCCAAAGCCACATGACTCTGGACACACCTGCTCCAAGGAAAGGCTTTTGTTTTAAGAAGCCATTAAATTTGCTGTATCTAAACACCATCACAATGCTCATTATACTTAACATCACATTTTCAGCAGTCTTTTTTAACTAGGGGCCTAGCTGGCAAGTCAGCATTTAGATCTGTCTCTCTGTTCTTCAAAGATATCTGATGAAATAACATCAGAATTCCTCTAAAAATCAAGTTTTTATTACTCCTTCATTCGTTGATGTTGCCATCAGATGTCACATATATGTGCATACATGCACACACACACAGATAAGTGTGTATATATATATATGCACACACATACTGTATGTGTGTCTATATATATATACACACACATTCACTCATGATAAATCTCACACCAATTTTGATGTCAACATTTCAACCCAAAGACACCACAAACATTGCTGCAGCACTGCTAACATTTTTTCCTTAATGAAACCAGAGTGAGTTAAAGGAACAATTTTAAAAACAATGAAGATGAGTCTAGAAACATTTGTTAAAAGCCAGAAGTTTTTTTGATAGGTAGCTTTCCTACCAGAATGCTATGAAAAGCTTTCTGCAAATAGATTTCTTTTTAAGATCTATTTTTAAGAATTTAAGATCTATTTTTAAGATTTATTTTTAAGATCTATTATTATTATTAGCTCTCTCTTGCCAAAATATGTCCTTTCAAATTTTCAAAGCTCCTCTCAGTTTCTGCTACTTTAGAAAAATATGACTCTATGAAGTTATTTACAGTATCAGATCAAATACATATATGCATACTAAGGAATCTGTTCCAAGTAGGCAGTTCTTTTTCCTGGAGATGAAATAAGTGATGTAGTAGAAGCAGTAATACTGATAGAGCCTCTTGTTTACTGAATAAACAGAATTGAGTTAAAGGATGCCAACTCTGTCAAACCACAATGGGACACCCTAACTAGAAGGAAAAATTAGATGGAAGTCAAATGTTTACTTTCCATTTTTCTTCATTTTGTTATATGTCAGCTGGAAAAAAAAGTTCTGGCTGTAACACACGGCCTCATTACCAGTTAGAATTACTATCTTCTTTTCCACATTTTTTCCATATAATCACCCTTTCAGTTTCTGATAACTACGAAATATAGAGTTCTTCCAGAAAACAGGCAGGTCAGACCACTCACAACTTCAATACATTGCAGGAGTATGGACTGAGCTCCTGACAGAATTGTTGTTTGCCCTCCTATTAAGATTCTCATCCGATATAAATGATCCTGAACTTTATATCACAACTTTGATTGGATTTCAGCTTTCTCTTGTGGGATGCTATTAACAATCATTACAAACAACTTCTCGAAAGGAACATAACATATCCTAATTCTCTGGAGCACTGTATCTGCATGTTGCAGGTACCTCTATTCTAAATTATCCTCCCACTCCACTATTACCTCACCTCCCACTCTCTGCAATAAAAACAAGATTTTCTTGATTTATAAAGGAAGTAAACATAGCGTTTCTGTAGTTTATAATAGCATAAAATGGACTGAGCACCATTCAGTGATACACATGCACAACTGCTTGATCTATAATTCAATCACATTGTATTATTTCAGCTTCACACTTTAATTGGCTTTGAAAGAAAGGTAGAGAAACTGTATTTTTTATGCAGTTTATGCAAGATGGAGTCCTAATATTTTCTAACACATAAAATGACATTTGAAATAGTGAACAAAAGTAAGTCTCAGAGGACACTAAATGACTGAGTATTGTCATTATTCAGATTCAACAGGAATCTCATTCCCTTCTTTAGATTTGTGTGAATAAATAAGGATCTCCAAGACTACCATTCACCTTGTATAACTTGTTCTATTACACATATAGTAAAAAATCAAAATATTGCAAATTTCCCAGACATCCACGCTCTCACAAACGTTTACAGTTCTGCAAAGGTTTGGTTTTGTTCACTCAGTCCATTAAAGTAGATTTTTCAGTTAGATCAGTCCCCTTTTCTGTTCACAATGAATCTACACAATAGTTCATGCATTAACCAGGTAAGCATATGGGATGTCTACAGAGAAAAGCAGAACAGGAGGAGAAAGAAATGGGGGAAGGGGGGAGAGGAGGGGGAGAGAGAGTGAGGAAGAGAAGACAAAAAGGAATAGCACATTGCTGTGATTTTCAAGGCAGTGCCAGCTTACAACCATGAGGAGGAGTTCACAGAATTAGTTTCCAGTAACTATTTATTCATTGACCTGCTTCACACAGCTGTTTAAAGCAAGTTTTGGTGAAAAAATATGTTTCCAATGAAATTATCTGCTGGAACTGGATGTTCAGCATCCGCTAGTCCTTCTCTCGTAGACTTAGAATCACAGCATAGACCTGTGGATGTCATCTTGACCAAGTCCTCACTCAAAGCCAGGCCAAATTTTGTGCTGCATCAGGTCACTTAGGGCCATGTTCAGTCAAGTTTTGAATGTCTCCAAAGGAGAACCAAAGAGAGACTGAGACTGTGCATCCGTAATCTAAGAGAATACCTGGTGCAGATTAGCCAATTGCACCAATCCTCCATTTTAATGGTTTTATTTATGCTCACTTATTTCAATGAGTCCAACCTCTTCTCACATTGCTGGAGAGACAAGAGGAATGAAATTATAACTTCACCACTTCAGCTCTTGGTAATGTAAGGATTTGGGGTTTCAGCAGAGAAAAAAAGAAAACAACCATCTTTGAAGAACTGAAGTCAAATTATTTTAAGAGAAACAGAATGTTCTCACAGTCCTCTGCATCACTTCACCCCAATGAAACAAAAAGCAAACAAAGACAGCTCACATTCTTACTATGGAAAATGCCATAGCTTAACTGAAAAAGCAAGCTGTAGGGGAACCAAATTATTATGGCCACTAAACACAGCCCAGTTTTGAAGCAAGTTGGACAGCTGCTTCTCTGAAAAACGACTTAGTTATTTAAGCTGGATTTAAGCAGACAGCTCTCACCAGTCTAAATAAATTTTAACACTGGGAATTTGAGGAAGCTGATGGGGTGGCTCCAGTGAGAGTAGAGGGAAGATGAAGAGCGGTGGAACGAGTTTGCCTCTGCCTCATTCACTCCTATTTCCTTCCAGCTCCTGTCTGCAGCAGCAAGTGAAAATGGAGCAGCGGTGACAGTGCCGTTCCAGCAGCAAGAAAAAAGAATTTGGCACCTGAGACCAGAAAAGCCCCAGGTGCACCACTGATACTGATTACCATTCTCTTACTGCAGCCCATAAGAGTTGTAAGAAAAGAGTTTGATTTATGCTGCTGTGTTTGTTGAAAACACCTTTGTTGACTTGAGCTTAACATATTTATAGGTTATTAAGTAAATTGGATCATTCTAACAAAGAACACGCCACTGGGACATATTCCAAGGAGAAAAAAAAAACATAAAAACAGATGCTTACAATCAATTTAGTTTGTTTTCAGAACTATATAGTAACTGCACAGTTTATAGCAGTCCCCTTTTATTGATTTATTTAATCCTAAAGAAAAATTCCAGGGAAACTAAAGCATTTCACATGTAGTTAGTGGGATAAACAGCTATTTCACCTGTACCTTAAGATATCCTATCCTTAGCCCACATTGCTAGGGACTAAAAGAGATTATCATCTGCCATCTTTTCCCTGACTTACATACTAGAGTATAGCAGAGTCAATGCTGGTCAATGCTCAGATGTTCAACACAGGAAAATTACTACAATGGAGTCCAGAAATTTGTTCATTTTAGTAATAAATAACCAGCACGTTAAAATGGCACATTCCTTCATGGAACAGTCTCTGCAAATAAGCAATTTTTTTCTTACATAAAGAACAAAAAGCCTGCCCACTAGGGCAACTGATACACTTGTGGAATTTATTAAGTTAAGCATAAATGCTGAGACTAAATGAGCTTCTTTAATTTCCATAATGAAATTGTTTTTGTAAAGTTAAAAATACTGTAATGAGGCCAAAACGGTGTGCTTTCAGAGACTCCCATGGTGAAACAAATGAGATTTTAGCTTCTCTAATTGGGCATACTGCAGGCTGGGCTTGATGCTGTCCTCAGCACAGGATGTTTGTTATCCCTAACAAAAAGAGGTCTACAGCTGTCAGCATAATATCATATAGCTTCTCTGAAGCCAAGCCATCCGAAGGAAGACTGCTGCTCTCTGACTGGGACCACCCAAAGGGAGAGATCAAGTAGAGAACAGCTCTACTCTTCCCTGATTAAGAAGTTATTCGTAGAGGTAATTTGTTTACAGCTCTCACAGAGAAGCTTTTGAAGCTAGGAATGAGTATTCCCAAAATCCACCGAGAGAATCTTATTTGATTAAATAATGAATATGGATATTCCCTTTCTCTTTCATTCCCACCTACCTCTTTTCCCCTTGCTTATTAGATCTCATTACCTGTCAACGCAGGCCTTCAGAGCTTGCCCGTTCCAGCAGGAAAAAGAAAAATGTTAGAGGAATTGTGTTGCATCTCTCTGCCAGAATATGATGGTTTGATGACATGTGCAACACTGCAGTGACACTCTTTGAGCCTTTAACAACTTAAGTCTCATTTTCAATAAATACCTTTTTTGGTTTTCCCCTGTACTAAAGCTCAAGTGTAAAGAACTGGGAAAACACATAATCAACTTATAAAAAAATTCACCATCTTAATAATATGGGAGTAGTAAAAGCAAGCCACTTAGTTCTTACAAAACTAAACCATACTTTAATATTTGAACCAAGAACAATAATTCTGTAGAGAAAAAAAAAAGTACTATTTAGGGCTGAAACAGAATGTGACTATACATACTTTTAGATGCCTTATACAAGGATACTTGATTCCAATTAGTTACATTAAGAAGAAAGACTTCTTTATAAATGCACACTGATGGAAATTTCTACTCCTTTGCTCTAAACCTAAGGTTTCATTGCAAGATCAAACTGTTTAACCCATGCCAGAACATTTTACTGGACTAAAAATGTCAAGCCACAATTTCAAAGTGACTTCCTTACTATTTTAAATTTTCTCTAATGATTCTATTAATTATTTCACTGTAACATTCGGAATACTATTGTCTCTTTATATCTAGCCTTTCACTTCTTTCCTGATATCCTGCTCTACTTTCACTTCTCAAGATTTCAGTTGTCAACCTGCTACAAACAAAAAATGTGTTTTCTTTACAGAAAAGCTTTCAGAATCTTGACAGTTATCACATGTTCTACAATTCACCCCTCTGCTGACTCACGCAAAGATAGGGAATATAGGCTTTATAATGTGAGCAAAACACTTTAATGAAAAATAAATAAAACCGAATAGTTAGTTTAACAGAGGTTTAACAAAAGTAGTATGAAAAAATGATGGCAGAGGAGAAACAATAGGCAACATTTTAAATCATCAGAACTGATGCATTTTTGTGAGTGGCTTTTGCTTCTTTGCTCATGTTTTGGTGAGTGCAAAAGAGCCTAGCAAAACTGCACAGACAGAATAAAAAATATGATTCTCCAGCAGCAAACAGAACTTTCCCAGAATTGTGTAAGGAATCCATTTAAAAATACAGATTACCAGGTAAACTCTTAAAAACTGTTGTGAGATTGTGCTCTTCAACCTACTTCCAAGAGCCCTGTGTATTGCATCAATGTTTTATAAGGGAATATAGAGAATTAGCAAAAGGTAAGTGAATCATCACATTTTTTCATTTTATTTCAAACTTGATTCATTAAAGCCTCCCCAAAAAAACTCTACAGTACATAAATCAGATTCAAATAATGAGATATTTTAATTAATTTGAACTTGGAACTTTACTTTGGATCACAGAAACCTTCTTAGAGGATGCTCAGAAGACCAGCATGGGGTAAAAGCAAAATATCAGATTACTAGATGTTCAAAGAAAACCTATCTTGAGAACCTCCTACAAAGATGAGGATGATTCCAAGGAAAAATTAAGAATAGGAAAATTCTTACAGGTTTTTTTACAACTGATTTTGAATATTCAAGAATACCTATCTTTGTGTCTACTATGATACAGTAGGCTAAATATAATGTATATACATATTGCCCACAGTTTATTGCTGTGTAGTAAGTTATTCAAAGTATATCCTTTCAGGTTTTGAAAAAGCAGAGAAAGCCTGAGAATTGTGCCCCTGTATACCTACAATATATGAAATGTTATCAAGTTCTGTATCTGCATTAACTGAAACCAGGGTCAAGATGATACAGCCTAAGGAACAAATTTAAAGATTAAAAAACTAAGAGACTCCTGAAATAGGCATAAAACAGATTGTAACTGGCAACTGGCTGTCAGTTTCCAGAAACATCACCACTAAATGATGATGTACTGAAAAAGTTTAAATATGCATCTTCTTAGTGTCAAAAATACCTACACAAGGTTCTGTTGGTTTTTTTTCCAAACTGTTTATGTCTTACTATTAATTTTGATCTAAAAAAAATCTACTGATTTATTTTGGTTAGCCCTAAAAAAAATAGGATCTCTTCTAAAACTCTTCCTATTAGGCTTGGACTGTAAAAGGGGAAAATGTTTAAGGTGCAAACTATCTTTGTCCCACTGTTTTCCTTTAACATATTGCTACTATGATGAACAAATTACCTTGTCCCATCAATCAACACATCTGAGCAACATCGGTTCTGACACAAAGCAAATAATAAATCTCTCCCTGTAATGAGTTCTGCTTACTAATAAATTCACCCATTATTTTAGTCTAGAAGATTAACTGTTATAAAATCTATAATATGAAGCACAGACAAAACATACATACAAATATACACACAAACTTTGGGGTTAAACCACATTTCGGTATCACATTATTTCACAAATAACATGTCACCTTTATTTAAGCTGATCAGGCCAACATTTCCTTTCTATCAGCTGAAACAGTTAATTTACTTTCATTGAACATCCAGCAGTATAATATACCACCTGCTTATTGTGATTCTCTCTGGCTAGACATTAAAAAAAAACCAAAAGCAAACCTGCCTTTCTCTCTCCTATTCTGTAATTTAACTTTGTACAAATGTAATCTTAAGTTCTTCAATTCTCTTGGGCATTTTGTGAGTAGAGTTGCTGGGATTTTTACAGCACCACATCTGTGCATGCACATTGTGATTAATACAAGAGAAATCCTTCAGGCATATTTGCAATTGATGCAGCAAAGCTGAACTTATTTGAAGCGCTGCAAAATTATCTGTTTCTTCAACTGTTAATTTATTTCTTCACAGCCAGATAGATATAGAAGATTAAGCATTTCTTTTTTTCACTGCTGTATGAAAGTAGAAAACGCACATATGGTGGTAAAAGAGCAGAAAACATTGTTATAATTTGTTCTGATATTTTTGAAAGAATTTGTTTTGCAGACCAGTTTAATATTTTAAACTTTATGTGCTTTAGAAAAATCTAAGTCTTGTTGTGGTGAGGAATCCTACCTAGTCAAGTTTTCATTGCTATTTTTGTCACCAGCTATTGGTCTGTAAACATTTGCAACCCCACCAAATGCTAGTTCATACTTACTGATGAAAATCAGAAAAAGAAGCCAGAAACATGTTATGTTCAGTCTGCTACTTCATTTTGGGTTAAGAGACTACAGTTTTGACAGTAGGGCCATCTGCTGTTAACTTTCCTTCTCATCATAATACCAGTCCAGTCAAAAGCAATTAAGCGTGTTTTGCCATTATAATATGCAGATAATTATGATAAATTACAGTTTTCAAATCAGCCTCAAATTATGCATATGGTAGTTATTTTCTTTGCAGTTACTGATGTAAAAAATATTCCGTCGTTTTCAAAATATTTCAGCTATTTTATTGATGATGTTATTTCTGTAATGAGATATCTACGAGAAAATTTCTTGGGCAGAGAGCCTGACAGCCATTAGAAATCTATTTATATCTCAGCAAGACATTTTGCCAAGTAGATAGAGTCATAACATTCTGCACTGCCATTACACAAAATACTCAGAAAATTGTCTATTTTGTTTACTTGTGTGTCACAAAAAAAATTAAAAACATATGCAAACACACAACTAAATATCCAGAAGAATATTTTATGTTTTTTTACAATGTGGAATGATTCAAGAGCGTAATGTAGGCGAAAATACATGATAGAAGCATCATTTTAAGGAACTGCACACTGCTGTTTTATGTTGAGCTCTCTTTGTCATTGCTCAGGTGATCCCCAGTATTAGCCAGGCATACATAGGCAACAATTCAAAGTGGAGTCAATAAAAATTCATCCTCTACTCCAACACTGGATTTATCTTGAGGGTACTTTTTTTTTTGTATGGGTAGAAGCATACTGTCATACTTTCTCTGAAGTTTAACTGAAAAATCGCCACTATTAATATTTTAACTTTTTTAATAATGTTTCCTCAGTATTTCTTTGCTAGTGAATGGACTTCCTGAGAAATAATCAGGCCCTATAATGCAATCACATGCTCTTCGTGACCAAACCAGCATTGAGTGATGATTCAGGACGCTTCATCCATCTAGTTCTTGCCAGGAATGTGAGACCCGCTATGAAAGATGGCTCATAAATCCTGGACACTAACAGAAACCAGCAGCACCTGAGCCATGGCAGGCTACGGAGGAATGATGAGGAAGGGAGGAAACCAAAAGAAAAAATGACACAATAATGCCAGTGGCAGCAGAATCAAATCTGAGCGCTCTGCTAAATGCACAGAGATGGTGTCTGCATGGCAATGGCCTAATCACCTTCTCATCATGTGGACACACAGAGCTCAAATACAAGTCAGAGAGATAAAAGTTTCTGAAAGACATAAATTTAATTTCAAGTTCAAAAACATGCGGTCAAAGACATGAATGATATGAACTCATATTTTAAATCCCTTCCTTCAAACAATTGAGTCAAGCAACACTTCCATTTAGCAGCAACACAGAAGGAAAACCAGTGGTGAATATCTGCTCTAATTAAATGTCTGCTAGCTTGTCAGCTGTGCTTGCAATAACCACGTAGACTCAGAAACAGGAGACTCCAACAAAACAACAGCAGAATATCCCTATCTCTGCCTTCTGATTCTTAGCACTATGAGACAGAAAAGGATAAGATCTTTAACTAAGGGGAATGGAGCCTTTACATAATTCTGCTTGTACCAAAGCTGTGTGTTCTCTCCATTTCCCTCTGGTAGCTGCTGTTAACAGCTGCCAGTGCATTACCATACTTTTTCTTTCCTTGGCAGGACAGGCAAATTGCTCCCCACAGATCAGATGCCAGTCAACATGGCAAAAGGAACTGTGCTGAGCATAATTCCTCTTCTTGTAACACTAAATTGTTTTCAAAATGCTTGGTTTCCGTCAAACCATTGCTTGGGGTGAGCTTTTGTTTCTAGATTTTTCTTTTGAACATAACATTAAGTTTTACCCAATTTGCCTAATCAATTGAGAAAATGCAGTGGATGTTTTTATTTCAGAAGTGCCGCAAAATTTAACAAACTATTCAACTGAAAAAGCTCTTTTTAAAAAACTGTTGAAAACTTAATGTTTAGCTAATTTATGTTTTCAAGATTATCTTTGCACAGTAACACAAAACCTAAATTTTATTACTCAGTATAATTCTCTGCAAAGTTTTTCAGAAGAGGATATTTGTATTGCAAGGCTTCACGTCTAACACAACAAGATATTGCAATTTTGAGTTGAGAGGGCTGCATCCAGCCTATAAACGATGGTGTGTAAATGTACAAACATATAAAATATTATCTGTATCTTGGCTGCCGCTTCAAAATAAATTCTTTGTCCTTCATAAAAAAGTCCAGTTTCTGAATAAAACCAAGAACTGCACTCTCTACTTGACTAATCAACTTGAATTCATGCACAAGCCAGTGCACCCTCAATATTAATGCAGGTGGCTGCTCAGAAGCATGCAGAATGACAAAAGCATTCACTGAGTCTTTTTGGAACCAGAAATGCTGATTTATATCTTCTTAAAAGTGTATGTCAAGAACCAGAAGAGATAAACAGAAATGCAAATCAAACTCAGCAGGAAAAGTGTTCCCTATAAGCAGAGAAGTTCTCAGCATAGTTTTACCACAAATCTGTTCTCAAAACACAAACTTTATGATGAAATATATTAGCACCATAGCTAGAATTAATAATGAGTTAAGAGAAATTGACTTAAAACAACAGTCTAACAGACTTGGGGAGACCATCTTAGTGGGGATATTTCTGTTTGGTTGCAGTATTTTATGTGCATTTTCAGTGCTGCATGAATATAATTAGCATGTCTGTATTCCAACCAAGAAACACTAATCCCCAGTTAAAGTGTACACAAGTCTGATGTCTCCAGTTTACAAACAAAATTTTCCTTGTCTATAATTTGATATTCCAGCTGTGGGCCAAAAGGATGTCAAGGTAGGAAGCACATCCACAAGTACTTACAAGTGGGCACTTAAGTAATTCCCTGGTACAGATACAAGCCCAACTCATGCAGATTCAGGAAGAAAAGGTGAAAAAACCCAAATCAAATGAAAATTCTTTCACTCTTGTCCTCTAAAACACATTTTAGAGGTGAGATTGTTTATTATTAAGCCAAGTGAGGTATATAAGACAACACCTTAAAAAAATTATCCATCGTTAGTGACTCCATGACCAGTTCTGTCAGCTAGGGCAGAGTGAAGATGTGGTCCCTAGAAAACAACGTCTTGGTGCTCTATGTCAGTAAAAGAGGAATCTGGATCTTTGTGAATGTATCAAGGTCATATCTAGCCCTCAACAACCCATTTGGAAAATGAATTTTTTTGCAAGTTCAAAAGTAGATAGGACATTTGAGTGAAACCATGTTTGGAATTAGTCTCTTCTTAAATCTAAACAGTAAGATGCAAAGAAAGTGAAAACCTTAAATTCTTTGAGACTGAATTTAAGAGACAAGAGAATTATCTTCATCCACATCAACTGTGCATTCAAATTTTGTCAAAGTGCTAATAATCTCCCTTCCATGGCATTTCAAATATTTTCTACAAAGACCTATTGTGAGTTGTAAAGATGTGGATATGACAGTCTGGTCAGAGAGAGAGAAAGCTAGATAAGCTTTCCCATTAATCGATCTGGGAAGCTTTAGGGAGCTGGAGATAAAGAATGTTAATCAAATGGTAACGATCTGCAGGTGGTGTTTATAGCAAGTTGTTTTTCTCCTAAGTTGTTTACACCAAAGGGGTGTCTTAATTAGCCAATCATGTGAAATGTGTTGATTCAATGACCAATCAGGTCCACCTGTAGCAAACTAAGGTATAAAAGAGGATTCAATTAACAGGCTGGCTTTTAGCCCTTAGTCTTCTGATCTGAGTCTGTGTCATTTCTGACTCAACAGTGACATAAAGATCCACTAAAAGTTTTAGCATTTAGTAATGACTGAAAAATCCTAGTATTTTTCATTTAGAAAAACAGCTTTCCAATTTTTTGTAACACAGAGTACTTCTGGATCAAATAATCTGTGGTGCAACTCTCTACAGTGACTCAGAAGGAACTATTAGCATTTAATAACTATCTTTAAAAATCTCTTCTGTAGCTGCTCCCTCTCTTTTGGTCCATTATCCCTCAAGAGTGGCTTCTTCTGCCTGAAAAAACCCTTCTGCCAGAAACCTGGCAGCCAAGACCCCTGCAGCACTTTGAGGGAAGTACAAAGCAGGCTGGAAAAACCTCTGGCACAACCTTTCAAAAAGATATCACATCAATCTCTTCAGGGCTGTCAAAGACAACAGCTAATGAGACAGAGCAATGTCCAAGCACACCAAACAATGGTAGGGGGGAAAAACTCCCTAAATTCACCTGGTTAGTTCATGTAAAAAGGAGATAAACTCAACATCATGTAAATGCCACTGGACTTGCATTGTTATCATCCATTCTCACCCTCCATGGAACCAGTTATCTTCATTCACAGGCAGGCACAAAGACCTTGAAGCCCTCAGTAGCATAAACAGTGCAGTCAGCACCTCACAGGCAGCAGGTTCTCCCCCTTTACAGGCATCTGTGATCACTAGAGCTAAAACACACAAAGTACGCTTGCTGAGTTGCACACTTTGGCACAAGACCTGTAGGTTTTGCCATCAGAGCACTCCACATGCCTGAAGTGCTTTGAGATAGAGCAGGCATCACTACATCCCCGGGAAAAATAATTGTAGCTTTGTCATTGTCCCAAATCTATCAACTAGTGGGACTTACAGAAGCAAATTTACCTAGAAGTACAGAGTGTTGAGTATACCTCAGCATAGGCAACAGTGAAAGTAAAGTGTCTATCTTTTTTCTGTTTTCAAACCTGCCCAAGTAGCAGATGAAGGAAGGAGATGATCATCTTTGGACAAACAGACATCTCAAATATCAAAATGCAACATCTCAAAGATCTTCAAAAATGCAGACACTTCCTGAGAATCCTTCTTCTGAAATAGAATTTCTGCTAGGAGAGGGTAACGTCTTAACTTTCTTAACTTGGCCTGTTATCCAACATCAGAAAATTGTAAGTCTTTAAGCAATGGAGGAATGAGGAATAATGGCTGACAGCACTGTCCTTTAACTCAGATTCAACATTAGCCCTGGCAGTGCCCACTCGGAGTACATGGTAATATATTAGCACAAGAGAAATGGAAATTCTTACTATTTTTATAATATTGAATCAGATTCCTGGCAAAAGAAGAAGTAGCAGTAAAAGTAGAAATATTCACCCAGAGTATCTGAAAAATAAAAATAAATTTCAAGACATTTCGTTCATGGTTTGAAAAAAAAAATCTGCTGACATCTGGTATGGATCTGCTGGCTGAATTGCTTTGATTACTAATCTAAATCCAAGGGTTTTTTTATTTATTCATTTACTCATTTATTTCATGATTATAAAAATGTGTTTCATCATAAATATGGAGAGTGACAACACAGTGCTGATTAACAAATGTGATGTTATCAATTTCTTTAACAGATTTCATTTTTTAAAAGGAACTGTGTATCTACAAGATTGTCAGTCCTAAATTTTATCCATGCCTTTGCTGTCACTACTTGGTTTTGGCTTTCTTTGGATATGCTAAATTTATAGGTGTTGACAAAGTATTAAGAACTACAAGAAGAAAGTGTCTGTGTAGAGCACTTCAGCGCTTGTCCGGCCACACCTGGAATACTGTACTCAGTTTCAGTCCCCATTATAAGAAATAGGCACAGGCAGGCTGAAGAGGGCCAATAGAAGAGCCACAAAGGTGATCAGATATCTGGAAAGCCTGCCATGAAGGGAAAGGCTGAAACAACAGGGTTTGTTCACCTTGAGAAAATAAGTCTTAGAGAAGGTGTTATCACCATGTTCCAGTATTTAAAGTGTGGCTACAAAGAAGAGGGAGACCCCCTTTTTATAAGTCATGTGTAAAAGACAAGGAGTAATAGGAACAAGTTACTCCTGGGGAGATTCTGGTTGGACACAGGAATGAAGTTTTTCACAATGAGAACAATTAGCCATTGGCATAACCTTCACAGGCAAGTGGTGGATTCCCCAGTATTGGGCACATCTAAGATTCAGCTGGACAAGGTGCTGGACCATCTATTCTTGAACTCAAATTCTTTATAAGCTCCTTTTAGACAATTGAAGACAACAATTAGAGTTGTGTCTCAAACTTCTCCTTTAGTCTTCTATTCTCTATACTTAATCAATCCAGCCCTCAGCTCTTTTGCTGCTTTTCTAGCTTGGTGTTCTACAAAGCTGCCTTCTAGCCAGAGAGCCCTCACTGTGTAGTGTTGCATGCAGTTATTCCATCCTAACTGCAGAAATTTGCATTTGCCTTTGCTGAAGGCAAGGTTCCTCTAAGCCCATTTCTTCAGCCTGTTGAGAGCACTCTGAAGAGCAGCCCTGCACTCCAGCAAATCAACCACTTCCCTCCAAAAGAACAGCACTGAGCAAACTTACTGAGATTGCATGCAAGAGAACCATAATCAGGTTGTTATGAAGGAGCTAAGAAGCCTTGGCTCCAGTGCTGAGCCCTATAGACCTTCCAGCAACTGGTGGTCAGCTGGACTTCACACTGACCCTAAGCCTTTAGGTCCAGCAGTCAAGCTTGTTTTCCAGCTACCTTAGTCTGCCTGATCAGTATCTCATCAGTCTGGCCACCAAGATATTTCTGAACTCTCAACTCCAGTGTTCTAATCTTGCTATTTACCTTCCTCACCACCACCTCACAGGTGTGCAGCTGGACCTTCAGTGTGCACTGACCTTCCCATGCTTCACCAGGTCCTCTTTACTCATGAGCAGCACACCCTTCTGTGACTGATGGGGTAGCACTTGCATTAAAACAGATCCTCAACACATCCCAAAAATCTCCTTGATGTCATGTGCCACATCATGTTACACCCTCCAGTAGATGTTGACAGGTCAAAGTTGCTCACAAGAAACAATGTTTCCAACCAAGCTTCCTCCCGTCCTATAAAGGTTTCAGATAGTTCTTTCTTCTCCCACTCAGTAGCAGATGTTCGCTGAGAGGCATTCATGTTGGACTCTCCTTTGATCTTGACCAGCTTATTACTCCTTCCAAAGCAAACCTGGATCTGTAAATTCAAGACACCATTGGAGCACAAACCTTTCTTACATCTTAGCAGCTGGTATTTCCAAAAGAGTCTGCATGGTGTGAACCATCCCATACCAGATTTCTGTGCCCCTAAAGAGGTACCCAGGTGCTACCCAGACTTTGCATTCTTTGTTGCTTCCTATGCATTGTGTGTTTCTGTACAGGTAGGGAAAGCATCAAAGGTTTGCTTATAATTCTGCCATTCAAGTACTTCTCTGGCCCTCATTCCTCTACTTCTGTTTGTGTTTCAGTCTTCATTTCCTGAAATGAATACTCTTTAAAAATGAAATTTCATTGAAAGAGGTGATACCCTAACTGAGGCTCAAACTCTTCTCCATAGGTAAACAAAAACACATGCATGTGAAAGAGCAATAACCCCATCACCTTCCAGCCAGGCTGCTCACTTTCCTTCACTCCTACAGTCAGAAAGAACACCTTGGAGAATGTGAATCTAACCCATGCTGGTGCAATGCTACTTGAATCTGGAAATTATCTGAAGGGACAAATCTAAAAACTACTTATGCAGCTGAATCAAAGCTTTGTAGACAGATATTCAAACTTAAGATCATATGTGAAGCATTCTTCCCTGAGGATGATCCTCACATTAGAAGGACATTAATTTATGTTTCTAGTTTTGAAGAACAGATCAGAAAAACCCACAGAACTCCAAAGGTGTACAAGATCCACGACTGCTTTTGTGATGAACTACTGAAATTACAGGAAGACAAATATAGATGGTTTGATTATGAAATGAGATATGGATGTATATTACCCTTTTACCATATGTTTCAACAATGCTCCTTTTTCTACTTCTTCATTTCTCTGTGAAGAATTTTCTAGAAAAACTGTTGTTAAAAACAAGTACAGTAACCTGCTGAGTACTGAGAATGAGCTACTTTTATGTCTGAAACTTCCCACGGCTCCTAAACAGATTTGTGACTCCAAGCAGACTCATCTATCTCATTAACAAGAAGTACTATTAAGGAAAAACAGAAACCTTTGAATTTAATTAAAATTCAAGTACATTTTGTCTGAATGCACATTTTTATTTATGCTTTTACATACAAAAGGAAGAGCATTATAAAGTTCTATCTATGCACTTGTTTACAGAGAAAAAATAATCAGACAGTATTTTGAGGGAGTGATAGTCAAATAGCAGGGGAAAAGGTACCAACTATTAAAATGTGTCAGCTCCTGGTTATACCTGATCTTTGCATGCCATGGTCTACTCCAAAAGTTACCCAGTGGAAAATGATGCATCTGCTACCATAACTTCAAAGTGATACTCAAATGTGTCATGCTGTAAATAAAAACAGCTGAGATGCAGAGGTGCATGAAAATCCAACAAATTTTTGAATTGTTTGGGTTGCAACCCAAACCCTTGAATCCCAGCTCCTGTTAACATTATATGATTAGTAGGATGTACCAATGTGAAAGTCTTAATTGTACAAATATATTTTTAAGTAACCTCTCAATTTCAGAGGACTACTTCACAGTTGGTTTCAATAACTGGTGATCTTTTTAGACTGTTTTCATAAGGTGAAACACAAAACCTAGCCACTGTAGGATTTCTTTTCATTACATGTTCAATAGGTATTGCCAAACCCGTAATCCCATTTCAAAAGTAAAACTTCCAAAAACATAAGTTACCCAGAAAATACCCAGAGGAAATGAAAAAAGTGTTGGGGAGAGAGAAGAGCAGCAGGAAACCTTACAGAGTTCTTTAGTTAGAGAAGACAAAGTAGAATAAACATAGGCCTAAACCAGACTAAGTTTCAACTGTTCTTCATCTAAATTCCAAAATATTTCAACCAATACCACTAAAAGCACACTTATTTTTCTTCCCCACAAAGTCAGTAAGGAGAGGGATTATCCAGAGAGGTGCACAGGATTTAAACTGGTAATAAAAAATTCCACCCTCATGCTCTCTGTTGTACATTTCGGTTTTTCACAATAATTGACAAACACAACGAGATTCAAATAAATATCCACTGAATTACAGATGCTCTAACCCTACAAGAAAAAAAAAAAAAGCACGAGCTGAAAGCCAGTTAAAAAAAGCAATCAAACTGAACCCAGCAATAACTACTTCAGTGTCATAAGGGACCCTTTACTTCAGAAGAAAACCCATATTAGGAAGCCCATGCAGATGGTGGATCTATCCTACAGCCTGAATATTACATATTACCCTTGAAGAAATGAGTGTTTTGAACCAATTTCCTGAGGTAAAGTCCACTGACTTTTACTGCTTCTTTAGTGAAACAGTATCAAAGGGGAGACATCTGTCTTGCTCCTCTTTTGAATTCAATTTCTTCACATAATTTCTGTGCTATCCAACCTCCAATGGGAGAAATTGCTGAGGAGACCCTGTGGTCATCCCTGCACACCTGAGGTGGAGCAATTTTGAATTACAAGAGGCATAGCTACCAAGTACACCCCAAGACAGCTTCTGGATGCACAGCTCCTGCAACCTGAGCACAGCCACTGGACAGCAATAAAGGGAACCCTAATTGAGGAGGAGAGGAAATTTCTCCCTGACTCAGAGCTGCATCCTTAGCAAGCAGAACAATAAAACTAATTTCATCTGAGTAAATTGCTACCATGACGCAATGGGAAAGAAAGACAGGGTGATGTGACCAGCCCCATGTTTAATGACTGCTTCTGAAGTAGATAACATACAGATAATGGACTCACCCAGCCTCTCTCTGGAAGCATACACGGCCCAGTCAAAAGCATTGCATCAATTTACGCACCCAATACATGCGAAGTGACTTTAGTGCTAACAGGCAGCTCCTGGACTGCAGTCACACTGTAGCTTGAGAATTGTGATATCCTAAAGTCAGACCAGCAAGGTCCCAGGTAATACAGAACTGAGTGTTAAAGAGATCAATACCCAGCTCAGAGGCAATACTCCAAGGGCCCAAGATGAAAAGGGCTGGAAGCCCAGTCTCAAAGCAGGTTAGAGACCAGCCAGGAAAAGCAGCAGCAATGATGTCCCTGTAATTTATCAGGGTCCTACACCTTTGATATCCAACATTCTAGACCAGGCTCTGTCAAGACAGCAGGCCCAGCATAAATGATGAACCTCTCAAAAATCATCCAATCAATTTTTTTTTTCTCTCAGATCAAGAGGCCATCTAAACCAGCAGAAAAGAGGTCATATTTAGAGAAGGAACATAAGAAATAAGGCAAGTATGGAACGGTCATTTCCAAGTCTTACCTTCTGGCTTCCAGTTAAGACCATTGCTTTCTTTTCACTGTAGGCAGTCTTTCCATTAAATTCTACCCCAACAGAGTGCATTGGAAGCTATAAATACCAAAGCAAAGCCACAGTCACCTTCTACCTTTCCATGGCTAAAACCAGCTCATTTTTATAGAAGTAACAGCCTTCTAGCTCCTAAGGTACAATACTGACCCTCCTTTATGCTGGCAACACCAATTCAGTACCATACTGCCGTGACCCATTGATTTGACAAGTTTTTAACTTTCACATATTCGACAGAGGCTGACATTAACATGTGATATAGAATTCCAGACAGGACACTATTCATTTTCAGAAGTAGTAAGATCCTGAGGAAAAGGGAAAAAAAAAAAAAAAACACAAGCCAAAATAGACCAAAATCCAATTAACAGCACACACAAAGAAACACAACAAAAAAAAAAAAAAAAAAACCACCCCACATAACAACCACCTAAAAATTTGTACTGTTTAATTAATTTAGGAAGCAGAGGGAAAAAAAATTTGAAAAGGACTAAACTTTATGGAAACTTATTCCCTCAAGTCATGGTCCCAGAAACTTGTTCAACTTTTGCTTACAAACTTCAGAATTCAGAAACTTTGGGAGTTTTCCACTGCAGCAAAAAGCAGAGCTTTAAAAAAGACTACAAGACTTTAATTAGACATTAAGTAAGAGCCTTTTCCCAGCTCCACCCCCTAGGATATGTTCAAAGAAAGTTGTATTTGAACTGGTAAACAGAATTCTGGAGAAGGAGCATTAACTTTCAATACTTTTCTTCTACAATCTGACAAAAACAGGCAAGTTGGAAAACTCTACAACGTATCTCTGAAATACACCACAACATCTTGATGAAAACAGTTTTGTGCTTGTATCTTTGATCTAGGATCAAAGTTAGCACCCCAGATGAATCTGAACCAAGTATTCAGGTATTTCAAATGCTGAATGACAGACCAACTGAGGATTAAAGGTCAGGCCAATAGCTTGAAATGTAGTAAAAACAGACAATGCTGAAGTACACTTAGATCTTCACGTAAATAGCCTTCAGGCTTGCTGTGAGTTTACTCAAAGCAAGACATCATGATCTGTTCAGGTTGTGCTCCCGGCTGGATGCTGTAAGGCACGGTTGTGCTCATGACTACGGTATCAATTTGCTGCACAATCTATTCTTTTGGATTCAGCTGTATTTCACTCCTGACAGAGCAAATTTATTCTGCAGCTTTACATGACTACCATAGGACTAATTCCCTATGGGATCTATATCATTCTATTTTGGACATCTTGTTGTCTGTCCAAAATGCTTTCACCTGCTGATTTTTCATACAGCTGGAAACAAACCTGAGGCTTCCTCAGCAATCGTGGCTCCTCAGGGCCCATATAGGAAATTGTTACTGCTCACATAATAAATTCCCTGAGTACAGGATATCAATAAAGCCAAGAATGCTCTTTCCAAAGATTTATTTAGCTGCTGACTTCAAGTTTCCCTTCCATGTAACAGCTTTTCTGTTATTTAATCAGAGATAAACAAGTTTCTGAAAGGTTCTTCCCCCTTTTGAGTTATCAGATAGTTAAAGCACTAAAAATAGTCCTTTAAGGATCATTCATGGTCTTACTCAACAGGTTTTGAATGAATTTCAAAACACCACAATCTTTATTACAGGTATGTTGGAGCAACTAAATATAAGCAGTAATTTGGCCAACATGGCCAGACCGTCTCTTTTACATACACTTTTTGTGTTAATTCCTGCCTGCAATAACCTATCTGCAACAAACCTCATTCAGTTACATGTGTTAACCAGTATTCCTCAGTACAGTATCACACGAAATCATTAAGAGTACTTCTACTCCTAATAGCCTTTTGACATTATAGTAGGACTGTACTGATACTGCACAGATACTACTTCAAAATATAAGCTATTAACAAAAAAAAAAACCACAAAAAACCAAAAAAGGCAATGGTTTTTGTAACAGTTCCATCTTGAAAAACTAAGCTTTTTCAAGTTTCCAGAGGGGGTGGTATTCACACCACTGAAGCTAGGTGCTTTCATAGGCAGCTGGTATCCTGTGGCTCCTCAATACTCAGCAGAGAAAGAAAGGCTTCTCCAGGAACAAATTCAGAGCAGAGTCTCAGTATAAGCACCTTGTAGAAAAAATTTCTCTTAGAAGTGAAGAAAACATAGAAGAAGCACAAGAGAAACTATCTGACTGAGGCTTAGTGGTTCACACTGGAGCACAGAGAAACAATAAAAATCCTCATTAGATCATACTGTGTCTTCAGGCTGGCGGAGTTCAATGAATCAGAATTCCAATATGACTGGATTACTGCCTTGTCATATTCTTTGAGGAGTCCTGGTCTCAGCAATTCTGAATGATGGCCACAGGAAATAGATTTCATGGATATTTTGATGAGAAGAGTAACAGAGGTCATATCCTCCCAGCATAGAAACAATAATGTTTATCTAGTGTTTGGCTTCTGCAGTTATACAATTTAATTAACCTCATGGCAATACCAGCATGATCTGTGGCAGAATATAAAATGAGACTTCAGCTGTCTCACTGATTTCAGTTTTGTTGTGAAGTTTCAAAGCAGTGATTTGCAAAGTTGAACAGAGAGAGTGCTATCATATTCTATGAGATTTCTGAACAATCCAAAGTCATACTGTGAATTACCTTCAATATGCAAACTACTGATCAACTATATTATTTGTTATTATGCCAGTGCAAGTGATATCTTTTAATCTTACCAACATATAGATTGGCATTGTGAAAAGGAAATAATGTAGGTTTATGTCATACAAGAGTCAAGGGTATAAAGGACTCAAGGACTCATGGATGCCCATCACCTGGGTAGCTAATCATCTCATTCACAGTCCTGTATTTGTTCAGAGAGTAGATATCTTCAAGATAAATGGCTTGGGTCCTTGACTTCATTTTATGTAAATCATGAGATCATAAGTATGAATTATGCATTTTGCAGGAAACATGCTTTTATTACAGTTTGCACTATGGAGAGCAACTGTAACACAATTCACCTTGAGAACATCTGAAAGTGAGTCAGAGCATATGGCAAGTAATTCACTGTAAGTGGAATATGGAATGGAGATATTCCTGCGGAATGAAGATCACACCTCCAGCCCTCTAGAATTTCAGACCTTTCTCAAACAAAAGACTTTATGATTTTCTGGTATTATTCAGAAGGTATAACACTTTCTAGATGAGTTACATTATTCAGGAATTTTTAACAATAACATTCTGTTTTACTCCTTATTCTTAAAGGAAAAAAAAAGTCAACCCTTTTAATTAAAGCAAAAATATAAATAATATCAAAAACAAAAATATAAATTAAAACAAAAATATAAAAACTTTGACACTATTAGATTTTTTTCAGTTAAGCCAGTTGATATGCTTTTGCTTAATCCTGGCCCAAAACACTTCTGCACCCAGCTTAAAGTGAAGACTTAAGATTCAGCTGGGTTGCAGACCATGTAAGAATCCATAATCCTGGCTACAGCAATTAACATCTCCAGACATCAGTCACAGCCAGAATGGCTTGATGAAGGGAAAGTCTTGCCCATCGAACCTGATTTCCTTTTATGACAAGATAACCCACCTGGCTGATCTAGGAAAGCCAGCAAACGTAATCTCTTTGGACTTCAGCAAAGTTTTGACACTGTCTCTCACAGTATCCTTCTGGACAAGATGCCCAGCTCACAGCTGGATAACTACATCATGTTGTGGGTGAGCAACTGGCTTGCAGGTTGGGCACAGTTATAGTAAATGGGGTAACAATCAGACTTGACAAACTATAAATGCTTGACAAACTATAAACTTTCACAAAGCAGGAATCTTCCAAACATTTTCCTGGAAACTTGTGCAGTTTCTCCCTTGAGTAGGGATGCCTGCTTGTCTGTTACTCCCAAGAGGTTTCTGTGTACATTATCATCACTCTGGTGGTAAGTTACATTCAACTCCTAATCAATACTACTTGTTTTGCTAGTTTTAATATAGAAACCTTGATATAGTGTACTGTTTTATGTCATATTGTAATCTACTTGGAGTTCTTTAGTTCTATGCTGTGTAGTAAGTAATTCTGATTAAGATCTTTAATCTATTACCTCTTGTCTGTTTAATATTCACTTTTATAAATAGATCTGGTTTGCCATCATTAGAACTTGAAGAGTGATTCCTTCATTTTAAAGTGTGATCAAGTTCTGAGGCTAAAGCAGGGCCTCCACTCATCCCATCACAGCTGGCCAATGAGATCAGATAAGCAATCTGCCTAACACCATGTGTTGGATACAGATAGTAATGTGTTATGCCTCATTTATTGTTTTAATTTTGTCTGTGGATTTGTAAAGCTGAACTTTTCTATGAGTGAAGTGATTGCAAACATTTGCCTTCACCTAGGGAGCAGGAGGGCAGGGGAAAGGTTTTCTCTAATGCTTGGTATGGAAGAGTGCCTGATGACTAACATTTCTTAAAGAAAAGGGTAAAAAATGGTAAATGCAACCACAGAAGTGCTATAGTGGCCTGGAACAATTTCAGAAGGGAAATGGAATGCAGGGCACAAAACTTTCTGTTCTGTATTATAGAAGTTTCTTCAGTTCAACCAAAGAATAATCAGAATATTATAAACAGTTTTTTTTGATTAATTTGCAGTCCATGTCTGGTCATCTGTGACTGGATTTCAGTCAATAGGAGGAACAGTTTCAGGAACAGAAGAACAAGTAAAGGACCTTAACTAACTGTCCTTTGAGCAGCTAAACTAATTAGCCTGGTGTCTCCCATGTTCCTTACAAACCCCAGTTTTTCTTCATATTCCTGACATGTGTCATTGTAACAGCTCATATCCGCCCAACATGCCCAGAGCCACACCCAGTCCATACAGATTTCTCGTTTCAGACTAAGCCAGTTGATACACCTGCTCAATTCTTACGCAAAACAGTCCTGCACACAGCATCACATACTCAAGTTTAATCCTAGACTCCTCAACACAGGACTCCTGTTCCCTTTTCTCCCAGAGATGCCTCAAGCCCCTTCTAACAACACATACTGAAAATAAAGGTCATAAGAGCAGAAGTCTCCTTTTGTTTTTCACAACGGAGGCATAACCATGGGTTTCTACTCCATGTCAACGCCAATTTTCATGCAACCTCTAAAACCTCAAAAATTTTAAGATCTTGCTTTAAATTAGCAAAAAGATGCATTAGCTATTAGAGCACAGATAGAGATGGAGTAATGGCATATGCCTCATTTCCTTAGGTAGGCAGGCGAAAGATCAGGTAAAAGGAAGCATTTTTCAGAAAATGTTTATGTCACTCTGTGTGCCATCTAAAATTTTTGAATCTGTAACTTATCACCTAATGCACATTCATTTGAAAATGGCAAACCAAGGAAGAATGTGAATATAAAAATTACTCAAAAAGAATTTTGAGGCATAGAAGTACACATCCCAACATTATGCAGCTAATCTAAATAAATAAATAAAAGCTGCAATATTTAGCTAGAAAACAGCAATAAAATTACTAGTGATATGCTTTGCTGCCTTGACAGTAAATCAAAATAAAAGATTTTTAAATGTTTCCTGTCATGTAAATGAGCTAAAATGCTGCTTCCTGAATAATAAATATTTGGACTGTGCTGTGTTACAGCAAGTCCCTATAAACAGAATATGCAGTTAACAATAGAGATAATGGAAAAGCTGACACCTGAAGTACTTTTTTTATGTTGCATTGTTTCTAAAAGACTACAGTAAAACACTGTATGACACACTGCAGAGAAGTCCAAGGAAAGAACTTGGCATTTAAATTTCCCAAAAGAATGACATTTTTGACATTTCCTTTAAGAAAGTTCATGATGTACGGTAGTTTTTGTTCTGCTTTTCGCTAGGAAAAAAATGATCAGAATAATGATAGTAATTGGTAAACAGATGAGTGAGAAATCCCAGAAGCAATCTCATATTAAAAGGCCACACTACATATTACTGAGGAATACTGCTCTACAACATTTTTAGTTGACTCATAGATGGATTTTTTTGCTCTGGATTGTTTGGGGTTTTTTTGTTTGGGTTTTTTGTTTTGTTTTTTTGGGGTTTTTTTGTTTTTTTTGTTTGTTTGTTTGTTTTGGTTTTTTTTCTTCAAATAAAACTTTCCAGAAAGCAAGAGAACACATTAAGAAGGTCTCAACAGGTCATATAATCCCTGGCAAGACCAATCACTTTTGCTACAGACATCCACACAGCTTCTCTAACTGAGGCTTCCAGCAGCAGAGATCTCCACAACATTCCCCAGGCATTAGATGAGGTCACCTACTCCAGTCACTTTCAAAAAAGTAATTTCCTAACATCTAACCTGAATCTCTCTCAATGCAAATTAACTTTTCTCTTCTCCTGCTCTCAGTAGGCCTTGTAACTGCTCTTTCTTCCCTCTACTTTTCTTACCTTCTTGATTCTGTTGTTTATCCCACTTTTCTTTAAATTCAGTGCTCCAAACATGACATAGAAATTCTGCCAAGATCCTATTATACATAACATATTGAAATGCTATTTATAAATTATTTTTAAACAGCAGAATACTGTGGGTTCACATTTAGAGTAACTGTATCCAATACAGTTACCAGAAGCTATTCTTCAGTATTTTCTAAGCTAGTGTTCTTTCACCATGTGATTGTGCAGCTAATTGTTCCTAAGGGTAGCACACTGCAAAAGTCCTTACTAAATTTCTCCCAACTCTTTGTAGACTGTTACTCCAGCATGTTTATCCTAATCCTGTCCTCCAAACTTCTGGCTGTTTCCTCCTCATGGCCATCTGCCAAATAAAGAAGTATGCTGAGCAGACCCAAACTAAACCCTCCAGACACACATTCAGTCCCCTATTCAATAGCAGATGCTTCACACAATTAGTCTGCACAGATTCCTAACTACTGGTTGATTCAGTTTGCAGCTGTTTCATCTACCATGCTTTTTTTTTTTCTTTGCTTAAAAGTGCAGCATGCAAAAAAAAAAAAAAAGTCCAGGTGTTAAAGGCAGGTTGCATCTCATCTACAGCCTCTCTGACTCTAAAAGGCCTGCACTTTTACAAAATTAAATTAGACTGGTTTGAAAAGAGTTGCCCTCAGTCAAGATGCCTTGTATGGGTTGGTTCTATTTAATTTTGTCAAAGATTGTAAGCTTCAGCACTTTACTTGAACTTAAGTTAGTTAAATTGTCTGCAATTCCCTGATCTTCTACTTCCATTCTCTTACTTTTTTCCATCTTTCTGAAAATTCACCATCTTCACTGAAAATTCTGTCAATGTTTTCTTGAACAGGAATATTTTATTTATTTCTCTAAATGGGATGACATTCATCAGGATCAGCCAATAAAACAGTAATCTCTTTCTTCCTTGTTCTACACCTACTCATGGACAGTAATCGTGCTAGCTACGTGAGAAGATCACCGTTAATTCCCTTTTCCACCTATAATGATTACCCATAGATTTCCATGCTCAAATTAAGTGGCAGTCTGGACCTCAGAGCATGTACAAACTAATGTCACTCCTGTTAATAAGGTAACATAAATATTCAAGCCCCTGAATCCCTTTGCCAGATTTTTTTATAGCATGTAACTTTGACAGTTCTTCCTCTTTATTTCTCACATATCTTGTATGCCATTTAGTAATTTAAGATGGGCAGCAGACTGCTGCTTTTTTCTCTTCTCTCCCACATTAGCCCAGCAATCATGAGGTAGCTGTCAATATGTCCTGATGTCACCAAAGATACATATTTCAACGTCATTATGCCATTTTTTACAACACTACATTGACTGCCATATCAAGTTCACAGAAGAGATAAAAGCCACATTCCCATCCCAACAGCCACAAACTCAAAGCGTCCTAATCAGCGTCATTCTGGCTTACCTACCAAACTAAATTTTAACAATAAAAACCCCCAAAACCAAAAGACCAGCTGGAAAATGCAAATGTAAATCTTGGCTGTAAGAGCAGTGTCTTCCTACCCAAGCAGGACCTGCCTCTGATAAACTAAAGCAGGTCTTCATCTCCAACAAAGGAGACGCACAAACCATATCTGTGACACTTTCACCCTGTCCTTCCTCCCTGACGTACAAGAACTCCACTTTTCAGTCTCCCAGGCAAAAAACTACATGTGGTGTGCGCTCTCAAATGTAAGCAACTAGAAATATTTTTTCATTGAAATTGGAACAGATCAGCAGTAGTCACTTTGCAAAGAGTATTGAGACCTCCAAAACTGAAAACATAATTCAAAAGTAAATCTCAAGAATATATTCAATTGTATTTGGATTTAAATTCTTATGAAAGTATGCTAGAAAAACTAAACAATGAGTCTTCTATTCTTGTTGTTGGAAAAGATAAAAGGAAAGAAAATTAGAGCTTGTTGTTTTGTTGTTTGGAGTTTTTTTTAAACTTTGACACTTCCAAGAAGCCATATACCAAGAGATCCTGATCAAATAACCTTAATATTATTAAAAAAAAAAAAAAGTAAAAAAAAAAAAAAAAAAAAAAAAAAAGCAACACAGCCCACAGCCCTAGACTTTATCTCTGCTATTGACTTTTAGAAACATGTAGAACTTATTGAGACTGTAGTTAATTATGACATAGTGGGTTTTTTTCTCTGCACTACTTCACACACTACACTTACTAAATAATTACAGCAAATTTCCCAAGGTCAGAAACCAATGTCTATAAAGACAGTGACAAGAGCCTGTAAACAGCAAGAGGTATCACAAAAAAACTTCTTTTAACAGAAAAAGCACATATATGCTTTACAAGCATCCATAAGCCCCACACCAACTAGACAGAGTGCACATATGGATGTGTACACACAGAAATCCACATCTCATTTTTTTAGTAATGAACACTGGGAATACATAGCAAAGGTCATTGTTCTCTCCCGTAGGCTGCTGGGTATCTTTGGAGCATGCCCAAGCGCATTCTTTTGTAAACCTGTACTAGATCAAGGTCCAGTCTAGTGAGTAGGAAAAAAGCCTCTGCACTAATTGCAGTATCCAGTCTCAGGGCATCACAAGCCCATTACTCTGCACATGGCCTAAGTTTACCTAAGACCTTTATCTCAATTTCCAGAGGTGCTGTACTGAAAAAAAAAATGGCTTCAGTGGAATCTGGGGTGGCAAGTATAAGCAGCAGTTTTAAAACAAGGATCTTGAGGAGCCATATTAAATTTGAACATCCAGTAATGGCAGGGTTTAGATTTGTGAACTGGTGGGCACAGGAAACTCTACTGAAAACCAAATTTCTTCTTGTTTTTCCCCTTCCCCAATAATACATATTAAATCAAGTTTACATATAAAGATACTGCTTCTAACAGTTCTTTGGGAAGGGAAGAAGGGTTCCCTCTTTTTCTCATCAAAACTATTATATTTTAATTTAGAAAAAAAGCCATGGGAGATTATATGATGAATAAATAAGGTAATGGCAATAACTCTTAGGAATTACTAATAGGCAAATTTTTCTTGCCTGCAAGAGCACGGGATATGGGAATTTCTTGTTTGCTTGAAATAGCACTATCTCAGCCATATTCTTTTCCATGATTGCCTCACCCAATAAGATGTAGTTGTCATCTCAACCATGAGACCAGCAAAAACTTAGCCCCATAGGTGGGAAGCAACCTGAACTGATTAATTTTTTATCAAGATGTGGAAAGCCATTGGATTGCCTCTAGCCCACCTGTAGTAATTAATTATATAAACATGCCCCACAGAAACACCCACGCTCCCACAATCCATTCTCAAATGCTGTGTTATGTTAATTCCACAAAATACACAAAACTTCATTGAAACTGTTAATTGCAAAATGCAATTGCTAATAAGAAACATTAGTTCACTGTTAATATTCACTTCCTCTCCCTGAATCTCAAAACCAGGTAAAAGAGAAACACTTTGCTTCTACCCTTTCTACCCTTTCAGAATTTATCTTTTATCACTGTCTTAGTATTGCTTTAATGTAACTCCTGTATTTGGGGTTTTGTTTAGTTGTTTTTTTTATAAGAGATATTTGGCAAAGTCCAATATCACTCACAATGTACCAAAAGCATAAATATTAGAAACAAAAAATTAAATTATATGAAATACACTATAATATCAGCAAGGCTCTTTCTTCTTACTATGTAGAGCCTTTTATTAAAATCTAATACTAACACCAGATTAATGTGACAGGCATGAGTATACAAACCAAGTTACAAAGGAAATAAGCTTTTATTACTTTTCCAAGATACAACTAGTTTAAAAGTAAGAGAGGGATGATGAAAATCACTCCGAGCGGGGAAAAAAAAAAAAAAAACAACCAAACCAAAAAAACAGAGTGTTTTTGGAAAAAAAATATTTAAATTGTTGAGCAGTTAATTGGATTTCCAGGCTTATATTTAATACAACAATCCTCCTTACACAAAGTCTTTACTTAGGCTGTGTATTTCCCCATGTACAAGCCAAATACAAGAGGAGTTAAATAAAACTTTAACATTTGAGATGTTTTAGTTCTTATGATGGAGCTAAGCACTAGTACACAATACCAATACAGGCAATAACCAGGGCCAGTAACAAAAAATAGAACCGGATTAGTCAGATGCCAAAAACCATGCATAACAACACACCTCAAAATAGGTTTTGTCCTGCTGGAATTCTCCAGCAAAGTGCTATGACTTCAAATGCAGCAGTTGCAGAGCTCCAGCTGGAATCATCCCTCTCAAAACTCATCAGACATTGAAGTGAGTCACTCTTTATCATTCACATTAATGATAGCAAGTTTTAGTGCCATTAGTGAAGTTGAACATTAAACTTTTTCTAAACCATTGAACAGATGTTCCAGCCTTTATGCTAGCATGACTTTTTTTTCTAGTTGCCTCTGTTATATCCTACCAGAAACCTGTTGTTCTGGCAAAGCCACACAGGACTTGAACTTCATCCCAAACTTTTCTGATCTCCTTCCACCTCTGCAATTCCTTTTGCCAACTCCCTCGCAGAGGGCAGCAGCAGCTAACACTTTTGCTGCTAGTAGAGTGAGGTCTCACAAGGAGATGGAAAGACAAGGCTACAAAAGTGATGGCAGCAGGGCATAGGAGGGACGTTTTTCACAGGTGGGTGTGAGCACCAGAAAGCACAGTGGTGGGATGGGGTGGAGCACTGAGCAAAAAGGGGCCGGACGCAGCTCCAGCTATCCTGTTTGCATTTCAGAAATCCACTGTCGTAGTTTAAGAACATACCTTCAGAATGAGCTGTAATTAAGCCTTTCTCTCCTTTATTCCTCCTTGCCCTTAAAGGCCACTTATTGCATACCTTTCTGCCCCATTGGAGTCCCACGAGGCTGGGAATGAAAGCAACAGAGTTCTTTATTTTCAGAAGACATAATTGCAAATGGCTTCCAGCTGAAATATTAGAAATCTTTGCAAGTAAAGTGACTTGATATGACTCATTTGCTAATGTCATAAGCCTGTGGCACAAAGCATCTTAAAAAATGTAGTTTTGTCTAACTGCTTATTAAATAGAGTCAATTTTTATATTATCATCTTTTTGTTTTCCTTCTGCATCCCAAATAATCTAATTTCTCAACAATTAAGCAGTTTACTTTAATATACTCCTGCTGATTTAAACAGAAAACCATAGAAATAAAAGGGTGTAATCTTTATTAGGTCAATGATAGTTTCAATAGGTTTCAGTAAATTAGAAATTTCATGGTATGCAATTAAGCAACTTTATTAATATAATTGCCATTTTCCTCAGTCTTTTGACTTAGTATATGCCAATAATTATATTGAGACATACACTCATTCATGCACGTACATATGATTTCCACCTACAGCCTCCACATGACTTGCAGGTGAGAATCAGTAATGTGCTTCTGAAAGCCAGTTAAGAAACCACACCTAATAAATAGCTTCTCATCCTGGACAACAGTGTAAGAATCACCTTTTGGCTGTGTAAGTGAAACACGTGGGAGCATATATGTACTTAATTTTCCTAATAAATCAAATCCTATTTGTTTTCCAGCTACAGAGACCGGACACGATTCAGAATCTGAAATGCCACGCCGCAGTACAATGCTGCTCCCATCCCTGATAGAATACTAGTCTGCTCTAAAACTTCATGTTTCCAACTTTGTAGAAGAGGGAGTTATGTTATGAAACTAGTAAAAAAAAAAAAAGTCCAAAAATGTTATGATTGTCTATTTTGCAGAAGGGAAGTAATTTTCAGCCAAGTAATTGGTACATTTTCTTAGTGCATTATGTTTCTCAAAACATGTTACTGTAGGTGGAGATTAGCATCCCTTTTCTTCAAGAGGAAAATTACTTGTCTTATGTAGTGACTGGAGCTGTCATTCCAAGAGCTGACAAATGTTAACAATCTCTGGAAGTGTTCTTTACAAACATCTCAAAAATAAATAAATATATTCAGAACAAGGATCCAATGACCAAATAAAGATTTTAAATAGAAGGAAAATACCACTATTTGAATATTCAAATGCATCATGTATCCATCATTTCCAACATAAGGAAAACTATTTTAAAATAGCTAAATTGGCACATTAACAACTAATATGGAACATTGCCAGAGAAAGAACACAAATATTAACAATGAAAACAGTTAGCTGTACCTTCCATTTTGCAGATAACATCAAAGAGGAAATGAAAATAGACAACAGTTCCATTCCAGCCATCCAATCTAGCAGTCTGTGCGGACAGATTAGCAAAACCCTTACATCTGCAATTAGAAAACTGCACAGATATTTTTTTTTTTAATCTTTTTGTTGTACAACAGTTCATCACATCCTCACTGCAGTTTCTTGAAACTGTTTCCAGTGCTTGCAACAGCAAAACATGAAGCTGCACCTCCTTATCCCATACGCTGAAAGCAGCCCACAAAGTCCAAACAAACCAATTTGCTCAAATCAATTTATTAAACCACAGTAACTACCATGATTTGTTTAAACTATGATGCCAATACCCTGTGACACTGTCTATATGCATAGTACACTTAAACACTTAAAATTTCAACCATAAAACTCATCTAGGTTTGAAAAATTTATAGCAATACACTAATATATGCAACATGAAAGGACATAAAGACTTTTCCTTCTTATTTGCAAGAAATTATCAATTACAGAACAAGGTGCTTTACTGAGATTTTGACTGAGAAACTCTCTTATCCTTTGTGTAGTATTTCAGAATAGCAGCTACTCTTGGCCACCTGACATGGCTCTTGGAGTCAGTCCTGTGCAGGGCCAGGAATTGGACCAGATGATCTTTGTGGGTCCCTTCCAACTCAGCTTACTCTGAGATTCTGTGATTAAAATCAGAACCAAGTAGAGAAGCTTCTTTTCCCAAGGTGAGACTTTTGCTAGGAGACAAATACCAACATATAAGAAAACCCTAGTTAAAATTACAGCTATACAGGGCACAGGACCACCTTCAGAGAAATACAACCGGAACAATAATCAAAATAATTGAAAAAATTAGCAGTCAATACAGCTCGCTAATGTAATATCCAAAAAAAGTAGGGAAAAAAGAACAGACTAGGAGAGTCTCATTATACTTTCAAAACTTTTCGTTTCTCAATCTCCCGATGTAAACCAAGGATTTAATTTTAATAAAAAATTAGTGCCCTATCAGATGAATAACAGAAATATAAATAAATCAACCTTGCAACTAGTTTAGCCCAAGGTTATAAGTAACTCTTCTAAATGAGCTAAGAAGCACACCACAGAACTTCCAATGCATTTCAAAAACCTCCTTCTCTCAAAAGATGGACCTTCTTCACTCTGCTCAGGGTCAGATTTGAGCATGTTACCTTCAAGCACATGATCATCACCTGATGGGCTTTGCCCAACACATAACCCCACATAAATTCATAGGCTCTAAACAGTGGATTTAGAAATAGTGGATGAAAAATTTGCTGTGGGGAAGAGGAGATGGAAGACTTAAGACCTCATTACTTCAATCTTACAGAAGGATTAGCATCTCAAGTGATAAAGGAAACAAAGTAATACAGACTGAGGGCAAGCAAGCAAGCAGGCAATATTTTTTAGTGCCAGTCTATACCCGCTTTGTGCACTAAACCAAGAAATGACAGCTTCCATCCAAGAGCTGCAAAATGCCCCACTGGCTACAAGGCAGAGCTTCATGTTTCTTTAGCCCTTCATCTTCCCTATTATGAAGTCTGACATTCACCAGAGGCAGTGCCTGATTTCAACATTTTCTTTCAGATACTGTGGAGACAGATCAGGATTATATCCCCCCATTCCACAAGTGGAAGGGATGCAAGATGGATGAAATACACCTGCCCCAACTAAGAAACGTTTTTCATTAATGCTCCCACACATAGCCTATCATCTACATCCTGCAAAGTTTAAGAAGCAGAACTACTCAGCAGGATCAGATTTGTAGCAAAAAGGTAGACATAAAAATTTTCTTCTCCTGTTTAGATATAAAGGAGAAAAACTTAGAGCATATAAGCCTCTGAAAGGCCTAAATGAAAGACTCCTTATTATTTAGTTCATTCTGTTTGTTACATGAAAACTCATATAGTGGAGAAAGGAAGGACGGTGTGATACCTTATCATTGAAAGGCCCTTATTTTAAAAGTAATTAATGAAAAAACCAGAATGTATTGTAGAAAATATTATGTAATAAAATATGCAGTGTTATAGATCGACTACATTCTGCCAGTATACAGGTTATGAGGCTGAGAAAAATACAGTTTCTTCAAAAGATAGACTGTCATACCCATACAGTCAAAACTATTTGATAATTTTTATAGCTTTAAGCAGGACTGGGATTATTCATTAGCTGACTGAAGCCTGCAATGTGGTACATACAACCTTGTGCAATGCTTATTATTAGTGAGGGTTTTGATCATACAACTACTTTGTTTGCAAATAAGAACCGCTTTTTGCCATTAGCCATGGTAAGGTGCCAGTTTAACTCATACTGGAACAAGGAAGATGTGGAAGTAAGCCAAAGTTAAAATTTTGTGATACTAAACAGCAGGTTGCCTGCTGTCTTCAGCATTAGCATTTAAGTTCACTGCAACTCAACTAATTTGAGCTAACAGAGGAGATTTATATGAAGCTGTGGGAAGGCATGCCAGCTTCTGGTTCTGTCTTACAGAATTACCATCAAGAACACAGATTATAAGAAGCAAAAAATAAAAGCAAGCTTAGGGAAATATTTCATGTGTTACCAAAACTTGTAAAAGTTACCCTGGTGCTAGAATTACTCTCTAAACATCTTGCTCTTCAAGATACTTCTTGAAAAGAAAGATTTTCTTTTCTAATTGAGGCATATAGTGAATTGGAATTCTATATAAATGCAAGCCAGTATAAAACTACATAATTTGCTTTTTCTTATGCCATTCTGAAGTAATATTTACTGTTCATTTGTCCTTTTGCTGCCTCCTTATGCTGAGATCCCCAAAGGTACAGTGCCAACTGCAAAAATTCACAGGGATATTTTGACCATAATATTAGACTACTCAAATTGAGGGAAAATCACCTTGAGGATAAAACCTGGATAATTTACATCCTGAAAAAGAAAATGTAATTTTCTATCTGGGATACAACCAAAACCCAAGTTTGCTGTTTCCTCTCAGAATGTTACTTTATTAATAGTAGATTTTATGACACACTCTTTCATAAGCAAAACTATTTTCAATAGTATTGAAATATTTGACTATGCAAAAACAGACACATAAGGAAAAAAAAATCTCAAATTTTCTCTTTGTTCAAATATTTAGCTGTGAACATGCTTTTTCAAACACAACACTACTAATTAAAATTTCACTGCATTAAGACAGAACTTCTGTATTGGAAAATGTTTGACATCTCCTAGTCAACAAGAGCCCATGTACAAAAATTCCTCCCTATTCTACTGCCTTCCACTGCTGTTACATCAGCCCAGTACCTGTGACAAATTAACTCTCCCCTGCAGCCAAGTGAATTTCCGTTAGCGACTTCTTATGGAGGAAAGTAAAAACAGGATAATCAAGAGCTCTGCCCATCAGACAAAACCAGCTGTCATTCTGCTTAACTTCTACAACAAATGCCCTCAGACCCACAGGAGAGAAAAGAAACACCATTTGGCATTTAAACCTGAGGTGCCAGGATTCATTAGAGTGGAAAACAAGTCTGGATTGATTACTCCAATTTTAAAAGGTCATGAATTCCTAAGGTTTTTTTGTTTCTTTTAATGCATATTTAGTTATTTTACCAGGCAATTGTTTTAAATTGTAAATTATGACCCTGTATAATGGATACTGCCTTAATTAGATTTTAACTATATGCTAATCTGAAAGGGGGCGGGGGGGAAGATTATTTCATGCTTTCTCAAGGTCTGCTAATATCCCTGCATATCCCATAAAAATGCTAATTGAGAATCAATATAGCTAACTTTTATAACTGAGTGACTTAAAGGTGCAGAGCTTCCACAAACAATGGCCTTTTAAAAACATTTAAATTTCATTTGAAAGTACCATTTTTGCTTCCATTGCATGACCAGTGATTTATATCAACCATTTTCCAAGTAGTCACAGAGAGAAAAGCAGTGCAGAGAAGAACATAACTACAGCAAAATAAGTAGACCAATTTATAAAGGTTTCAGCTGTGCTGTGTGGTTACAAGATACAGCACTGAAATCAAAGTTTAGCTTGGTCTTAAAATCAAACCAGACCTTCAAGAATCAGCAGTTAAAAACTTTTCCACCTTCAACATTTCACTCAGACTTTGCTCACTCATAACTCAGTTATGAGTTATTATCACTTCTCGTGTGATAATAACTCATGTCATTTTTTCTTTTACAGATTGTACTGATAATTTCATTTTTAATCCTAACAAATTTACCACAGTGATGACCAAAGAAAATATGTATAAAGCTTATCAGTACAATCAGTGGTAAAATAGGAGCAGTGCTATTTTCACTCATGATCTCATGATCTCATCTTAAAAAGAAACTCTTTTTCAAAAGCATTTCTCCTTAAAGAAAATAAACATTCTTCAGGCAGTAATGTCAAATTTAAGTAACTGGAAATGGAGAAAAAATAAGGCCAGCACATCTAATGCATCCATAAGATTAGGAGATTAATAACATCCAACCAGCCTCACCCTTGACTGTCAGATATGGGGTGGCAGATCCCAGCACCAGAGGAGCATTCAGTCAGGAGGGAGCAGAGGACAGCTGCACAGCTAATGGGATGTGCCACTCCAATACTCAGTGCAGCAATCAGCTGATATACAGCCATCATTGAAAATTGCTCTAATTTGGTGGTTATCACCTATCTCGCTAATATCTTGGTAACAGGAAGAAACACAAATACGCGCTTAAATATGCTGCCCATATCACACAAAAGTTGGAGGCTAATCTTACTTCCCTTACATCAATTACTCCAATAGAAAATTGGTATGGAGGCATTTCTGTCGAGCCTGACCTTCACACCTGCATCCCTGTCTGCAACCACTAACCAAAATTACAGCATGCTGACTATTCCACTCCTTCCCATATCTCAATTTTCCTCGCATAGCCACCAAATTTCATCTTTGGAGTTTTGATTATACAAATATTATCACATTAAAATGTATTTAAGTTATATGTCCTATACAGTGCACACAGAACCTGTGAATAATCACTAGTACCTCCTCATGTCTCAAAAACAGCTGAAGACCAAAGATCTAATCAGAGACCAAAATAATACCCATACCCTTTCCCCCATTATGCATCACTTCAGAAGTTCTCTTCCGGAAACAAAGTGCATCTTAAGTTACTTCTAGAGGTTTATATATTCACAAGTCCAGAAGGAGATCCATCAAAATGCTCAAATAATCTCAATGTGCTTTAAAATCTGAGCAAAGCTGTACAGGAATACCTAGCAATGTGATGAGCTGTGCGAAGCAAATTAATTTTAATTTGCCAAAGTTGCCCACCTGGAGCTGCCAGTCATTTCTACATGTACACTTCAAAGAGCACCACTGTAAAAATATACATTTCTCTTGAAGATACACACCTAACATCCATCTTAGAAAAATTTTACTTTCTGTCCTGAGCAGCATTTCAGACACTATACCCATGACTTCTGTTTTGGCTTTTGGTTTCTGTTTTGTTTTGTTGATTTGACTTTTTTTTGTAGTTTTTAGCTTGAAAAGCACTTTTCAAGCTAAATTCAAGGAGTGAATTGCTCCTTTCCAGAGTGCACTGTCAATGACAATCCTGCATACTAAAATGGTATTAAGTGTTCACAATGAGATTTTCTGTTGATGCCCAGAAACACATCTGCAAGAAAGGGTTTATTCAGAACTAGCTTTTTACACTAAAATAATAATGTTCATATTCCCTCTCCCCTCACAGCTGCTGCTGATTACAGGCTCAAGATGAAACAGCAGAGGTTGGTTCTGAAATACGGACCTTAATAATTACCCTTTTTATTTAACTGTTTACCTTCTGATCTGACTCTTGGTATCTGCAGTTTATGATCAACAGACATTTCTAAAAGCTTTCATATTTTAATTACAGATGCAGGCAGAAATAGTTCAACAGAAAGTAGGAAAAAAACCTTTGTGCTCATCATGGGGTTGGCAGTCTCTAAAAGCCTGCCTTGCCTACTTTACCCAGCAACAGGCAAAGTGCTGTTGGATGGGAATTTATCATGTCCTCGGGTGATAATAACTAGAATTTCCCAAGGTTAGACACACACCTGTGCTTGAAGTCACCCATGCAACACTGCCGTGCTTTCTGCATGCAGCCGTGTGCCTGTGGAGCACTTCAGTGTGCTGGACAGACTAATTTCTGAAGCTCTCAATGAAGCAAGCATATACTCAGCCTTTAGAAATGAAAGGACCCTAGAGTTTAAGTGCACCATCTACAACATGTTGGAAAAAAGCATTTGTTTGTTGCATATAATTACCTTTAAACATAATTTCTGGATGCCAGTGTCACAATAACAGTGTCCACCATCACTCAGGATGAAAGAGTAAAGAGAACCTATAAACAATTAGCAATTTCTTTCTGATTAATTTAACAAAAGCATTCATGTTGGAAGGGAACTCTGGAAGTCATCTGGTCCAACCCCCTTCTCAAAGAAGGGCCAACTACAGTAGGTTGCTCAGTGCTGCATCCAATCACATTTTGAATATCTCCAAGGACGGAGATGTCACAAACCCTCTGGGCAGCCTGGTCCAGTGCTCAGCCACCCTAGTAAGAATAAATCTTTACTGCGTTCAAACAGATTTTCCCTTATTTCAGTTAGTGCCCATTGCATCCCATCCTGTCACTGGGCACACTGAGAAGAACCTGGCTTCATCTTCCTTACTCACCTCCCCATCAGGCCATTACACTCAGGGATAAGATTCCCCTGAGCTTCCCTTCTCCAGTCTGAGCTCCCAGCTCTCTCAGCCTCTCCTTGTATGTCAGATGCTCCAAGACCTTTGATCCTCTCCATGGTGCTTTTCAGGACACACTCCACTCTCTTCGAGTGAGATAGCACTAGACACAACCCTCCTGCTGTGCCTCACCAGGGCCAAGCAGAGGGGAGCAGCATAAGTGAGCATGTAATTTTAACTAGATTCAGTGTTGCACACACCCTTCCCACATGGCTGAGAGGGAATAACCAGTCTAACAGAAAGAGCAATCCTTTCTCATATTTCTGAACTACAGAATTTGAATTTACACTTCAAAATGCTGTCAAATTATTAAGTTCACATTGCTGTGAAAGTAAAATCACTTTCATCCTGAGGTGTAAATCTGAATTAGCAAAATCTCTGGGCTTGTTACACAACCTATAAAGTAAAACACAATCACAACTGTTCTTTCACTTTTCCAAGCTTATCATGCTGATGCCAAAAGCATCGCAAAGTGTATTCCTACAGTATAAGGCAATTAAAAAAGCAAATCACGATTCATATAAAACTATTGTGACCTCCAGCCTTCAGATCTGCCAATACAATAGCATCAAATTTACCCTTAGAGACTTTAACCTAACAGCTAATAGTAAGACCAGCTAATGAGAAATCTAGAGGACTCCATTTTTATATTTTATGTATATAAATTACACACATATCCATACACATGATTCTAAAAAGAGGCCCAGTTCATCTTAGATCAACTTCTGAGTAAGCACAGGAGTAAATATAGCTAAGTTTGAAACTCTTCCTGTGGTGATTCATTTGTTTTTGCCATGTGCCTTGTGCAATGGGATCTACACATTAGGACAACGAAACATCCTTCCTCTGTGTGGGCAGAACATAGTGTGCTGTCAAGGCTACTGAAACACGAGCAGAAACTGAAAGATTAAAACCAGCTTTTGAATGCAAGATATTTTACATGTTATTTAGAAAAAAAGACTTTCTGCCTTTTTTTTTTTTAAAGGCTGAACTCCACCTTACCAGATCACACAGTTCAACTCTTTGTACCACAAATGTATGTAAGACCCTGCATTATAAAAAATATTTAGGAAAAGGGCATTTTTAAAAAAGCACCATGGTAGTTTTTAGAACAAACCCACTTGCACCTTAACATGAATACAGGTTCAGGCTGTCTTTTTTTAAAAAGCTAGGCTTCTAACTCCATATAATTTCTAATTTCATTATCCTTAATATTTTAGAATACAACTGAAAAAAAATAACAAAGGCAAAACACATCCACTACAAGGAGAAATTCTTCTAAAGCAATGTGGTCCCATTTTGTGATTCAGGTAACACCATACAAATGGAAGCCTAGAATATTCTCGACAAGAAATGCTGGAGTGACATGAATTATCCTACCCAGGAGACAATCTGCTAAATATGCACCCAGTTAACATCAAGTAGTTGTCCTTTTTGGGATTATAATCTTTTCTTTGTCATCTCTGACTATGCATATACCTGTATAGTGAGATACCTCTCAGCAAAGATTTGCAACTACATCAGTAGGCAAGTGCAAGCTCACTCTGTCCATGCACTGGGAAGACATTTCTTAGTGGGACACTATCAGTTTGCACACAGCCTCATACATCATACATGCACCAGTCCCATAACCATTCTGGCTTATTTCTGGCTCCAATTGCACACCAGGCACCCCATTCCAAAAAAACTGGTTTGGTACCTATTCTTACATTTTATTTACATATTTTATATACATGTTTTACATCAGTTTATGTATTTCTCAGCTTTTTGCTTTCTTTAGATTTTTCCAGGTATAGTCATAAAATACTAGTTAGTAAAAAAAACCATTTTTCTAGTAATTATTCATAAAGCTGGAGTTGAAAAATAAAAATGCCCATACGAGCCTTTATGCCTTTTTTACCAGCTCTTAAAATCCCAGTGTTAAGTTCCATTTCATGCTCAGTAGCAGGTTGCAATTATAAAGCAAGCAGGAGAAATTATTTCAAGTTAAGGTAAAACTCTGCCAATGAAGTTCAGCCAAAGCAGAGGGTATTTTCAGGTCCTAACAGCACTTTATCTACCTGCCCTCCTCCTCCCAGTACTCTGCCACCCATTTCTGGTTCTCAGGTCCATCTACCTGTAGGGAACTGATATCTCAGTTCAGTGGCAAACAAGAAGTTTTTTGAAAAGTGATTAATTCCTTGACAGTTATTAAGTACTCCAAAGCAGTTACTCAATAGACAATAGACTCTCACTGGAATAAAACTATTTTTAATATACATACTGCTTACATTCTTCTTTGTGTTATAGGATTTTGGGTACGAATTTGAATTTGACTTCTCCCTGCTTTGCAGAAAGAACACAAATGATGTCAAATCTTTTTTTGTTCAGGTATAAAACTTGCTGCTAGAGACTAGCTAAAACACTGAAGTTTGAAGGCACAGCCTTATTAAATATTAACATTCTGCTGGATTTTTATATTCCATTTCAATATATTTGTGGCCAATAACCATCCATTTTCCCTCACTTGCAGAAGCCGAGCAGGTGTGCAGGTAGCTGGTTACCAAGACAACATACTGGCAAGGGATTAGAGCAGACACTTGTATGTGTATAACTCTGAATAATGCAAACACTGTTAAGTGATACATTTTTCATTATTCGAATATCACATGATGTTTTATGCCATTTAATATTTTTTTGCCTGTTGAACATGTTCCTGTTAAGAACCCAATTCAAATAGTTTCATTATAACAATGAAAATACCACTTTACGCATTTCTTCCATGAGCTCAATAAGCAGATATACAAACATCTGTTCCATTTCCTACATCTCACATTTAGAAGAACTAAGCAGCAAGAAAGAGACATTTATAAAAACAAAAGTGAGATGAAGAAATGTATCAGAACTCTATCAGATATATAACCACTTCACCAAGAAGGCTGAGTACTTCGATAAGACATGTCTTTGAATTAATTCTCACCTCATTGCTCTAGAGACAGATACCAGTCCTTTAGCAATGTCTTAAATTCTGTTTTGTTAAACTGTGGAAAGCACTGCAGAACATTTTAAAGTGTTCTATTAACAAACTATGAATTACAATGTTAGCCAACAACCTTTAATAAAAAAAAAAAATGAGCACAGGTAAATAGAAACCACATTTTAAAATGTCTTTATGTTCTTAGAGACAATTTGAAATGCACCTATTCAAAACAAAACCTTTACAGAGATTTGAATACCTATCACCACATCCTAATTTTAATGCTTCATTTTTATTTTACACAAACTGCCAGAGGACAGAAAACCTGTGGCTTCCTTCATACTTCTCATAGTAATAGCACAGTTCAGCTGCACCAAAATGTGTCAAGAAAAACACAAAATAATGTGAAATGGCTCTTTTTGATCCACTACATACAAGATCAAACAGCTGTATTTTTTATAATTCAGCAAACCTCAATCTCCACTTGCCCATGACAATCATCCATAATATGAGAGGGAGAAATGCTGAAGTTTCCTCATGTAAATGGAAAATGTTAAGTGCTACTGTCATTCTGTTTTCTGCAACATGAAGGAGAAATGGTCCTACCAACAGGTATTTCTAGGACTGAAAGTAGGAGCAAAAGGTTCAAGTGTCATCACTTTAAATTCGTAGATTTTCAAAACAAGGAAGATAAAACCTGATGTATTTTAATGGATACACCTGGGCTTTTTAAAGGCAAAGAAGAACAGAAAAGACAAGTTCATGTGCTTTTCATCCTCCTTCTATACTGTAACTACTTCCTGCTATGAGCAAACTTCCTACCCTTGCCCAAAAGTATAGCAGCACTCATTCTGCCTCAACAAACATTTTCAGGTATGTTTCAGAATCACAAAACAATCAAAATTACTTAGGTTTTATCTGATTTCAAACTTTTCACTGAGCTCAGAAGATTTAGAGGAACCTGGTGGGTATTAAAAGCACTTCTAGTAATTGAAACTATCCTCCTTTGAAATACCTAGTGGCTAGATAACTCACCTGTCCTGGTGCCTTTGAAAGTCCTGACAAAACCAAAGATGCCTTTGAAAAAACCTGCACACCCAGGATCTAAGGGTAGGAGGGAATTAAGGATAGAACCTCAACAGCTGAGTACTTAAAAACAGACTTAAGCTGTTGAAGTTTGTGGGGATGAAGAAAGTGTTTATGTATTTCTCAGTACTGTGACTTTAGGGCTTTCAATATCACAAAGTCAACAAAAATTAGACTCCCTGAGCTTGAAGAACCTTAGTCTAGATCTTCACAGATGAAAAATGCAAACCCTGGAAACACTTCGGCACTGGTGACTGATCACTGGAGAAATCCCATTCAGTTCAATGAAGCAACTCGCATTGCCAAAATAATGCTTTTAATTAACTATTTCCAGGATTCACATTTTTTAATTTTGCTGCAGCCTGCCCAGAAAAGATGACTCAACCTGTCAACTGCTTAATTAGACAGGGTTTCAATTCTCAGACTAGCTTCCTCCAAAGAAACAGCCATCTGTTTCATGTTGCAAACTCCCCTAATGTCTCTCCTGACTCGATACTGAATTTAAGATAAATACTTGTTAGAATCAAAGACCCAACCATGCAAAGAGACTCTCGTAGGGTTAATGCCTCCACAAACTCACTGAAGTCAGAGAGACTTTACAGTAGATTTAATTTTTTTAACCCCACAGACCTTCCCTGCCTGGCCACTGGACTCAATACCCGGTAAGGAGGGAAGATAAGAAACAATACAGATAATCAAAATTCCAGATAAAATGTACTGACATTTAAAATTCTACAAGTCTATTTCATAGTGTAATTTTTAAAGAATCAACAAGTTCTCTGCTCCTATTGCTTTTCACAGAATATTTGTGCCTAGCAGCAAAACAGTGGCATAATACACAACTAAAGTTTCTTGTCATTAGAAGGTAGACCAGTATGTACCTCTTGACCTACCACAAGCATGAAGTGCTGGAGAAACCTCAGCAAGCAGCCAAATGCCCACCTAGATGCTTGCTCACTCCACTTCAGCAGGAAAGGGGGAGAAAATAGGATGACAAAGCTTGTGGGTAGAAATAAAGGCAGAGGTATTGCTTACCAATTACCTTCACAGGCAAGACAGATTTGACAGATGAAAACTCCTCCAATTTATTGTCAAGGGAAACACAGACATACATTAAAGCAACATCCTTCCTCCTTTCCCTTCCAGACTCAATTTCACTCCTCACACTCCTCCAACCCCTGAGCAGTGCAGGAGAAACAGGGGCATTACAGTCAGTCCACAAGGGTTCCTCTCTACCACCCCTTCCCTCTTTGCTCTTCTCCCTTGCTCCAGCCCAGCCTCTTCCCAAAGGATGCTGTTCTTAAGGAAAAATGTCTGCAGTGTGGGCTCCTCCCCAGGCTACAGCATCTGCTAAGCTATTAGGAAACACTTCTTTATCCTCCTCCTCCTTCTCTGACCTCTGTTTCCCTCTACTGTTTGTCACACTTTTCCCCCTCCTCCTTTTCCTGTCCAGCATTTTTTGCCCCCTTTTTAAATAAGTTTTTACAGAGGCACCACACTCATGGGTGATGGGCTCTACTGTGTCCTGTGGTGAGTGCACTGGAGCTGGCTATGTACAGCTTGGGGCAACCTCTGGGCCCTTCTCAGAGAGACCACCACTGCAGCTCACCACCTTCAAAACTCCCCAGGGACACCCAGAGCAATGTCAAACACATAAAAGTTCTTGGAAAGAGATAGAGATTGAAGAGTATATCAAAGTCTCAAATCTCAGCCAGAAATCAAACACTGTGATGACACCCACAAGGATTTACAGATTAGAGTGGGGCAAGAGAGGAAAACAACCCTTGTGATATAACAATAAAGGGGATGTTAAGGAACAGCAGAAGAGAATTACCTTTCGAACAGAATTACTTTTGAAACAGGAACATAAAGAAAGTCACTTCATTTTAGCTCTTAGGGACAAGGGAGAAAGTTTCCTGGACTTAAAATCCACTCATCTTCACTATATAACCACAATTTCTCAACTGCGTTTACAGCAGTAGCACTGCAAAAGGCTAAGCAGCACTGACCTCAGTAGCAGCACAGAACTGTTTGTGCTGGAGAGATCACAGGCCCGTGAATAATTACCCACTCTGTTCCAGCCACTTCTGAAACATTGCTTTATGAGATTTTGTGTTTCTTAACCTTTATGTTATTGTGCTCATATCATGATCAATTATGTAGGTTTTAGGTTGGTGCACTTGCCCAAGTGTTTCAGCTCTGCTGTTGTTGAATTTTGGTCTCTAAGATTTCTTCATTAAACAGCATATATTTGTATCAATATCCACTGCATTTGCCTACAGCATTTCCCTTGCTGAAGGGGGCTCTTACATGCCTTCAAAGAGGGGCTTTCAAAGATGTAACATAAACATGACTCTGTTCAACTTAATTACAATGGAAAGAGATATTCCCCATGGTCTCTGGCAATCCAAACATTATAGAGCAGAGACTTCAACTAAGAGCTAATCTGATTTAAAAAAAACCTTGTTGGCAGACAATTTTAGTTTAAGCTTCCATAATAGTCCAATATGTTATATTTTGTTTTCTTGAGGTTATGTATGTTATCTATTTAAGAATCTAATTCCTCATTTTTAATAATAAACCTAAAGCATTTAAACTAACAGCTTAAAAACATTCAATACCATCAACAGCCACCCTATTAGTCATTATTATACACACATAGCTGCTTGTACTAACTGTGATGGCCTCCAGTAAACAAACTGGAAGAGAAATTAAATTTTCACACTAATATAAATACAACTCAGCAACTTCTTTCATAAATGATACTGTTTATATATCAAAGTGATATTTTTCAGGCAAAAGAAATTATAATATCCAATAGTACCATTTTTCCATATGTTTTGTGTGGGTTTTTTGTTTTGTTTTTTAAATCAAAGCACTGCTTTAATTTGATCTTCTAATTTATTACCATATCCTGAAACTTCTGAATTGCAAAACACTAAGTTCTGCATCCTGCTGCTGATTCTTTTTTAATGAAAGAGAGTAAACATTGCTGTTCATCCTTTCCAGCCTTTCAAATACCTTTTACATAATCACTACCTCATAGTTCTATTGAATCCTGCAGAGTTAAACTGCAGAATTTCTGATAAGGTTTTTTATCAAATCCAGTGCCACTCCAGAAACTGAGCATTAACACTGTTTACAAAACCGCTCCACCATTTCCTCCCACTAACAGGGGAAAAAAATAAGCAAGCTATAAAATCTAATTGTCTTTCATAGTTTCAGTGTCTGAAAATGGAAGAATTGCAGTTACTTCAAATATCTTTCTTCACAGCTAGAGACAGTTACAGACACCTGTAAAGGTAATATTTTCAACCAAGAGCTCTTAAAAGTAGAGTTTTTCCTGGACATCCATTTCTGTCAATGCACACACAAAGATGATGAGTGCTGCAGCACTCACAGTGACAATTTCTCATCATGTTTCCCTACCATGTCTGACCTAATCATCCAGAGGGCCAGCTAATTGATGTTATAGTTTTGGCTGAGAAGAGTGGCTAAAATTTAGTAAATTTAGTCCACTTGAAACTGAGGCAGTATGGACATAAAAAAAAAATTAAAGACTTAGTAAGGATATCAACTCATGCCTGAAGTGGTATGGTATGACTCCAGTGTGCATATATGCTGAAACTGCATTTTGATACTCAAATGGAAAACAAGTAACTGCATTTTTCTGCATTCATAATCATCTATTCTTTATGCTCAGACTCAGCACAGGCTTAAAACTTCCCAAGATCCTAAAAAAAATCTCAAGTTGTAGAGCAGAACAATGGAAAACACAAATCTGATGAGGAACAAAAGGAGTCAGGTATCAAGAAAACTGTCAAATGGGCATGGAGGACCTGCAGTGGCAGGGAGCTAGTTAAATTTGCTTTCTGTGATGATTCCCAATATAGAAAGACATCTAGGATTGCATCTACAGAAAAAAAAAAAAAAAAAAAAAAAAAAAAACAGGCAAAATCTTATTTAGTCCTGCTGGCTCCCAGTAAGCAAGCAGCAGAATGCTTGAAGCCTACCTAGAATTTTTTATAATTTCATCATGGTACAGACACACATAATAAATCACTTATTCCTTTCCCAAATACTTAGTAAACAGATAGCTAAAAACATGTAGCTTGAAGCTCTGGCTATAGGCTCCCCCCTACCTGCCAGAACATACTGAATATCATCTTAAAAAAATGCCATCACACAAAGACATACACCAGTCTTGGTAAGGTGAGACAGCCCCCTGCTGCAGATGTAGTTCCAGCTAATCCAACCTACCTTTGTGTTACAGTGTTTGCAGTTTGCCCTGGGAATGCTGCTTCCCCCAGCTGGTTACTTTGGGAACTAATTTTTTTAAAAACTCAGATTACAGTACCAGGGTACCAAACCTTTACGGAAAAAAGCTGTGGCTTTCTGAGCAAAACCACAAGGCACATGGAGTCTGCTCAGGTTCACAGGATCTCCTGCGCTCATTTAGTCCTAACAGGTTGGTTCTGATGCCTACAAAGACACCAGTGAATCTGCACTTTAGCTCTCCAGTTCCAGGAAGACTGGCTAACTTGGCATTAGCATAGCATGAAAACCTGGATTTGTTTCAAATCTAGTGCTCCAATCTAATAAACACCCTCAAAAGCCAAGCAGCTTTTCGTGGAGCCAGCGTGGCCCTATCAGACCCACATGGTCAGGCAATGCCCAGAAGCAGCAGTTCTACTGAGATGACTCCAGAAGGGCTTATTACCATCTGAATCCCACAGTACTGGTGCTACCAAACCCTGCCAGAACTGAGCAGGTTCTTCACAAGGCCAGCTCTGCTTACAGTCTTTTGTTGTCTGATCACACACTGGCAGCTGGAACTCGACTGTATCCCTGCACCAGGACAAAAGATGTAGACATCCTCCTCCGCCCCTCAGCACTATCTCCTCAGCTCACAAACTGCTTCAGCTTCCAGAGTGCTACAGTTTGTCAGGTGGATGGCTCACAGCAAGTGCATCTTACAGGTGGCAGCAGACACAGATCTCTGAGTAAAGCTAGCAATGGCAGCACACCATGTACATTTTTATCTGTGCCCTTATTTAATTTCTGTGCCCCACAGAAGAACTAGAAGAAAACTAAAAATGCTTCCCTGCTGCTTTGCAGTTTCATTTTTTTTCAGAAGATAACAAGGAGTCCATGATTTGTCCACACAGAATTTAATTGGTGCAGTTTAGATTAATTCAAAAACTCACTGTATAGTTACATCCTTAGCATGGAGCAATTAGATCTGGCCAAAATTTTTCAAAACCCATGCTGCTTCTGCACCCACTCCAAGACTGGGTCACTCTTTGTTATGTGAACTATCTTCAGAAAGAAAAAGCTGACATTGAAAGTCTGCAAAGCTCCTAATTGCCAGACTTCTAAAAGAAACCAGAAAGATAGATCAATTTAAATTCTCCTCAAGAAAACCACTGTAAAACTCTGGGGTTTGTTTTATGATCTGTGTTGCTGGCAACGGAATTACTCTGGAATATTTCAGAAATATTGAGCCTCTTCCTCAGTAGGGGACAAAAGGCCCAATACTAAAAAGTATTTAGCTTCAGATTAATTATATGTTCCACCTACACTCCGTAGTACTTTTTACAGACATACATGCTTTTATTGTCTTCTCTTTATTATTTGAAAGATGACCTACAGCATCCTTCTGCTCTCCCACAATCCTTTTCTTTACTTCCACAGAGTCAGTAAAAAAGCAGAGACCCTTCAAGAAGTGTGCAGCGATGCTGAATTTCTTGAAGGAAGCAGTGACCCAGCTATTATAACAGCTTTTACCCCAAGGGCAGAAAGTCTGGTAAGAGAAGGGTCCAGCACAAGAAAACTTCAAGGAGAAGCTGTAAAAAGAGGTCTTACACAATGAAAACTAACTGCTGAATGTGTTCTGCTGTCCCAAAACTCACAAGCACATGAGACAGATAACAGATAACAGCAGTGTTGCTGAAGATGAACCAGACTGCTAAGAGAATACAGAGAATGAGACTGTCCTTTAGACACATTTTAAATATGAAAAGAAACAAACAAAAAAATTGACAATAAAACAAAAACCCACAACAGCAAAGAAATTACCACAGTAAGCACATGAAAGAATCATTAAGTTCTTCACTGGAGTAGGGCAGACTTCATGTTAAATGTACACATACCTCCCAAAATAAATTACTATCGCCACTCACTTTCCAAAAAACCCGAACAGATGCTGAACAGTGGAGCAGACACACGACAGCTAATAAGAATGAGTTCTCAGGGATAGAAATTACTGAGATAGAAGCAAAATCCAAACAGCTTATTGCTGTCAAATCTGGGTGGCAGAACCATCTTAATCACAGAACACTGAACGAGCTGGTACATGAAATTTTAAGTCTGATAGCACAGATATTAAATAAATCCATCAAATGAGGGAGTACCACATGACTGAAGAAAGCCAAATATGGTGTCTATACTTGGAAGGAAAGAGAGAAAAAAGTCATTTTGGTAGCACAGACACATCAGTCATCTACAGATAGCACAAAGATCTTGACAAAAGAATGGAATATAAAAGCAGATCAAATACATTACAGAAGACTGATCATAGTATACTAGTCCAAAATGTCTATTCTATTCCCACAAAAATGTGAATGCAATTTGTTTGGATTTTAATAAATCATTTTGCAAAGTACTCCATAGGTTAAACTGGAAAAAGTGGGAAAAGTCAGCAAAAGTATAAGATGTATAAATCAGATAAACTATTTAAAAGATAAACAAGAGCAAGGGGAAATTACCAGGAAAAAAGCTCATTATTAAGGAAGTTCCTTCAAAGTGGTCTTTCAGGATAGATTTGAACATCAGGAGTGAAGAAGAGCATGTCAATGAACACAAAACAAGGTTTAGCAGTGCAAGATGCAGTGTCTGTAAGAACTGTGAGTGCAGGATGATTCCAAACTATCACTGCAGTTCCATCCTGAGATCAGGAAAGTGCAGCCAAGAGAATTGATGTTGCTTTCAGAACTGTTTTGGAGAAGGGCCCTGACATTGGCCAGAGGCTTGAGGTGAATCTAAAGAATTCTAAAGAAGAATCTAAAAATTCTAAAGAAGACCACAAGTTTTCTGCACACTTAGGTCTTCAATCTCTAGATATTTAGGTTCTATAAAAAAATGCCAAAAATTAAAATACTCAAATTGAATCTGGTCACCTGGTACTGACCTTTAAACTGTGGCAGCAGTGTTGCTAACAGTCTGTCAATGAGAAAGCTCAAAGATATGTCAGGTGTGTCTACAGAGGCACACTTGCAGCAACAACTCTACTGTAAGCATGCTCATAAGGTAAAAGCCATGCCTTTTCATGTAAGAAACACTGCGATTTGTCTAAGCCAAAATGAAAAACACAAAACTGTCCTTCAAACCAGAGGACAAGGAATGCGTGGCCATTTGTTAATATGGGAACAAATTACTTTAAACTAAAAATGACAAGGATTTGACTGCCAAAGGGTTTGGTTCTAGAGCAGCTTCTCAGGAAAGGGAACCATAGGGAATTGTTTGACTGACGTGAGGATGAAGCCAAGCTGTTTCTGCGGAGAAGCTTCACCTGCAGAGGACTGTATGTTGCACCTGACAGTGTCAGCAGAGACAGAGCCTGGTGATGGGGTAGCACTGCCCAACTTCAACACCAAACCAAGCCACATCTGGCCAAACTCCCACTCTCAGGTCCTCTTTTTTCTCTGCTTGAGTGTGTCACTTACTTGCTGTGTCTTTCTCCATCCAGATGGCAAGCCCTCCAGGACTCTGACTGTGACTTATTAGGTCTACATACGGTTCCTGACAAGAGCTCCAGTAAAGCCTCAAGGCTTTACCAAACATGGTTAGAAATGATGCAGCCATGGATAAAGCAGTGAGGCTTAGCAGGTGGGCAGGATCCATGAGGACAGTCTGTGAAACTGATGTCTAACACAGCAGTGTAGGGGGAATTTAAAGCTGTTAGATCTGTTGAGCTATTAGATCACACAATTTGTATTTGCTTCCTCCTGTCTGGAGCTGGTAAAATTCATACTACAAACTCAATCACATAAAATATTAATCAAAGAATTAATATTTGAAGACATAAGGAAAAAACCTCAAGACAATTCCTATTTTTAATAACTTTCATCCTATTTAAATCATGTCTCAGGTTTACATCTACTAATAACAACTTGTTCTCCCAAAACAATGCAACAATGGAGTAAATATATATATAAAATCAAAGCTCAAATAAGGTACACATGAACATTTTATAAGACAAAAAGTACAAACATTGTCTCAACCTCAGTGCCAACAGACACTAATCTCTGCATGACAGAACTCTAAGTGCAAATGTGGTGGCAGGGTTTGTGTTATGCAGACCAGCAGAAATCAACGTGCAAAACCTGGTGCCCAGCCCCTGCTCCAAAGATAGACTTTAGGCTCTCACAGCCTCATGCTCATGTAGCTCTTTATAGAAACCAGGGAATGATAAGGTTTGAGGACCTAAAAAAGAGGTTCAGAGACATCTCTGAGCAGCCACAGCATCTTCCAGTAGAACTCCTATCTTCCCAGGTAACTTCCTTTCCTACCCTGAGTCACCAGGGCCCATGTCCAAATTCCTCCTGCTTCCTTCCTTCCCTCCCTCTTTCCGCCTCCTGACACAGCCTGGCATGTATTTCATCTGCATTTAAATAACCTGCTGGTCACTAGGTACTTTGGAAAGAGAAGTTCCTTTTCCATTTCAGGATGTGGTTTAACCTGAGCCAGCAGCTGCAGGGAGCTGCTTAGGGAGGTTTATTCAAACACACAGTAACCCTGGGCTGCAACATTCTTGCTTGCTCAATGAGGATGGGACATCCGTTCCTTAATTGCACAGAGATGACAGGTAAGCTTCCAGAATTTTATTACTGACACATTTTTCAGAGACTTCTAAACTTGGCAAGAATTAAATAAAAGCAGCAGAGCGTTTTCGTCTAAAAATGCTGACTTCTGCTGAACCTACCCTGCAATGCCATGACAGAAGGGGCTTTTGCAAGTGACAAAGCAATACATTTTTTCCCCACACATTCATTTTTAAAAATAACCCTAAACATTTTGATGAAGCATCAAATAAAAAGGCAGATGGCATGAAAAATTTCAATACTAATATTTAGGAGTTTACTACAGCTTACCAGGAAGGAGCTCCCAGGCCTGACAGAAAAAGCGTATTCCCATCTTACAGTTCAATAAGCCAAATGATTTTGATGCCCTGAGTCCCATATCAAACTCACTTCAAAAAACTGACTACGTGTAGAGCAAAAGGTGTTTACTCTAGAAGAAACATCACAGACTATTTCAAATTAAGAAAACTTCACAGAGAATGCTTTCTTTTTAATTTTGGAAAACATTCAATAAACCCAAGAAGGGTTATCTGGTACAGATGAAATTGGGATGAAATTTTAGGCCAGAAAAAAACATAACCAGCACCAAGAACTACTTCCAATTTTATGGAAACCACAAATGAGGCTTAGAGAACAGAAATACCAGCTCAATCAGCTCCAGTGGGAGCCACAGTCAGCAAAAATGCTAGCTCCATTGTATTAATTGGGGAAAAAAATTAAAAAATAAAGGCACATTGACTAAGTTGTAAACACTGTGTTCAAAAAACTGAGTATATGCTAGCCTGGTAACCAGCAGACTAGTTCTTTCTGTGTACTTGAAATCACAGTAGCATGCTGAACACCCTGCTTTGACCAAACTGCAGCACTGCAAAGCCTACACACTAAAGACCAAGGCTGGTCAACGTATATTACGCTAAAATTCCATTTATGAAGGGACAAATTTCTCCTATTTGACCAGGGTCGGGCAGTGTAACAGTAAACATAATGATGAGTGGCCTGTGCAAGTGCCTCCATTTTTGATGGCAAGGCTAGAGGTGAAGCAGCACTAGAGGAAAGAGCTTAACAATGGCAGCAGTACCCGCACTGTACAGAAGATAGAACCAGAAAAGTCTTTATTGTTGCTGGTGATTGCACAACAAGAAGATCTTGCCCACAATATACCAAGTTAGCCAAAACTAGCCTCTCTCCCAAACAGGCTGAAAAACAGACCATGCTGTCTGACAGCCCTCCTCTAGTAAATTCTGAGCCTAGCATGAGTTCAACCACCTACAGCACAGGGCCCAAAGAATTCAAGGAGGCAGAGCTGGAGTACTACCCCATGATTTCAGGTATGCGTGAGGAGGCTGCAAGTAATGGTGAGCAGCCAGAGGAAAATAAGAGGTACTGAAGTATAAGGGCAACTGGGGAGTGGTGGATGATGGACATCAACTTCAGTGAATAGGTGGAGAAAACATTGTAGGAGACCACAGTTCATTGACTCAAATATTCACAAATTACTGTTTCTTCAGTTGTTGTGGTTACGTCCCACCCAATCCAAACTTGCTGTGGGAAGGGGTGCAGAAAGAAGGGAAGAAATATAACATAACATTCCTTCTGTATCCCACTCCAAATGCCTCTGCATTCAGCCTCTGCTTCTCATGCATGCAGGCTTTCCCACCTTCCCTTCTCTCCATGATGAAGTTTATATAGTTTTATATGGGTGTAAGAAAAACAAGGCTGCTGGAGCACACAGGTGGGACTCTCACATCTAATAACTTCTCAAATATTACTGCAAATCCCTTGTCATTTTCTCCAGAGACATCTTACTCCACTTATTATTTCATTTCCTGTTTGTTCCATTGTAAGTTTCCTTTTATTTAATTTCATGCAGCTTGGCAGAATAACATCAAGCAATTAAAATAAGGCACATATAACACTCAGAAAAATACTGCAGAAGTCTCCAATGTTCTCTACATTGTTTGAATTAATTCACATTTCACATATACTGGCCTACGATGCCTCTTTCACTCTGCACTTCACTCCCATTAGCAGACATTATAGTTAAGTTATGTAATTGAATCATTATTCATCAGTAAAACATCTACTTACTCACCAGTTTTATACCTTCGATGTCTCTCATGGTAGACTCAGCCCAGAGATGAGTCCCAAGGCAGGAGTCTCAGCAGCAGGAATTCAACCATTGATCTTGGCCCACAACCACGCAGTAGGTTTTTGCTCACTGTAGAAATCACTGCAGAAATTTCTCCTTTAGTTTGGGACCTCACCACACAAAAACATAACCTTTAATTTGAAAACAAAACACAATCCCTGTTCTCGCAGTCGTGAAACCACCGACATGGATCAAATGAAATCCAGCACAATATCATCTTCCCTACTCTGGAGACATCCTGAGCAAATCTGAAAAATTAGGAACAGAGTTGTTCAGCTAATCAAGTTGATGCAGAAGCCTAAATGAGGGAGGGCAGGTGGGGAGGTAGCAAGATCTTAGTCAATTTTGTGTCCCCGATGAGCTGCTCAGGCACATCCAGTTAAAATTGTCAATCTAAATTCCAAACTGCTGAAGTGTTCACCATCATTTACAAAGCTGTAAAAAGTCAAAACTCTTTCCAGCCCCTCTTCCACCACTCAGCAATGTAGTAAAACAGTGTCAATATAAAAGCATAGCACCTTGGCAAAAGAACATACAGAAGAATTATATGAAATGTAATTCAATTCATTAGTTTCAAGTCTCTGTTTATATGTTGCACTCCTCTTGCTAAAAATCTGTCTTGTTTTTCCATTAAAAGTTGCAAAATGGTTTCTAGTTTACTGCAAAATTGGACCAGGGTATATGTCATACCTTCTATCACATCTTTGCAACCCTATGCTGGTGAGCCAAAAACTTCAGCACAGTACCCCACAAGGAAATTTCCACTGCAAGTCTAATTTGCCCAGCAATCATGTAATATAGAACAATTGCTCTGAACACTGTGTTTCGAACTATCTTGCACTTATTCACTCAGTCCTTACAAAAGCACAGTTAAAACACTCATGAGAGGTTTCATTTCTGAAGCCACTAACAAGTAGGATCGTCCATAACTTCAAATCCCAAGGGGGCACCACATGCACTGCACTATTTCAGGCCAATTAGCACATTGTTTGGGAATTCACTCTTAAAACAACCAGTGCATTACATCATGAAAATAACAGTTTCCCAATTGGTCTAATGAATACAGAAGAGGAAACTGGAACAAATCCTCTGCTGGTATAGACCCATCTAGTTCAGCTGAGCTCTGTTACAAATCATTTCAGTTTATTACTTAGAAAGTATGCAAGTAAAATAGCAATCCATTTGAAAGGGAAAAAATCCCTGGCACTTACTGTGAATCACCACATGATTATTAAGATAATAAAATTAATCACAGGTTTCCTATCTCAGCCTTGGTGGTTTTCATAGTTTCCACTGCTGTAGCAGTGAGACTATACTTACTCCCTGTAAGCAAACAGTAAAACACTGTCTAGAAGTTAAAGCATTTTCCTGAGTCTTTCCATTATCACAGTTATTCCCAGACTATGAAACTCCTACGCTTTGTACCTGTTGGTTATGCCTTTCCCCTAATTTCAGGATAACATATAATGCAGCTTTATGATCTCAGAGAATAAAATCCAGCCATTCATCTTCAGCCAAGCAATCAAAGAACACAATGAACATCATAAGTTTCACTTTTAAAAGCTACTGTTCCTTAAAATGGGGTAATACTTGTTCCAAATGTATTTACCAGTTGTTTATCCAACTCATGCAGCTCAATAAAATGAGAGGTTCATTACTCTGCCCTCCCTCAGCCACATGCTAGGTACTTTATTTTCAGCTGAAACCACAGGTTCATCTCTGCTTGCTTTCCTGATACATTTCAAGCCAAATAACCATCAACCTTCACATATGGTCTCAAGCATACTTTTGACTTTGTTTTTGTTTTCCTCTGCTTCAACACCTCCTCAGATTAATTCTCTCATACCAAACACTGATTACCATCCAGTCTTGTTTTATTTACTACCTCCTCCTGGGTTTCACCCACTTACATCTCCCTTATGGTTCTTCCAACCTGAAGCTGTCTGGTGCCAAGCACACAGTGTTTGTTTTCCCTGTGCTACAAATTCATGCTACAAGCATCAGTGTGACTCAACTCCAAACAAGTATTAGAACAGTGCTTGCATTAATTGTTGGTTATTCCTGGCAGCCCTGGAGAATCTTCACATGAAGAAATAGTCTATTGAAACCATTTTAAGCTTGATTCCCCATTATATGGCAACCAGAGGCCAAAATAAACAGAAAGAAGAAAGAGGGCACACATCTGAAATGACAGAAAAAACACAGAGAAAACAAAGGAAGTGCCATTCTACTCTGTTTTAACAGAAAATGCACACAGTGAAAATATCACAAATTGAGAGGACATAGTTTTAATGAAAAAAAAACCAAAACACTAAACTCCAAATTAATTGTAATAAAACACCACATTCCTATAGACAACTATTAAGATTAACAAGAGAAAGTAATTTACATTGAATGTGAAAAATTCCTCATTATGCTGTTTTAAAATAAGTTTTTTCTTTTTTTTTTAAAGCAGGTCTTTACCCAACAGACCCAAGGAAAACCTTCCTTCTGGCCTGGCTATTCAATAATCACTCACCACACCATGTCTCACATTGACAAACTTTGCTTTTATGCAAACTTTTGACAATGCTATTTATGCTTAATCTCAGCCTGTTGGTCAGGAACATACTGCTTTTCTCCAAATAAACAGAATAGCCCTCTACTACATTTTCTAGGGGAAAAAAAAAAAAAAAAGAAGCTCAACATCAGTGCAGTCATACATGAAGACTAAATAAAAGCCATCTCAAAGTAGCTAAAATGAAGAAAAATATTTTAAAAATAAATATTCTCAATAGCTTATAAAGAACTATGCACAGACACTTCTTTAACCAACATTATTAAAATCCAAACCCCAAATGCTTTTGTTCAGTGTCATATGAAATGTGGACGTTCCCTTCTTTCTGATGTAAATGCCAATGGCCATTACCATTAGTAAACAAATGAAAGATAACAACAGTCCACAGACTGTAGGGAAGAATAGGAAAAAGGGAAGAAAAAGTCCTTCAGTCATACAAAAACAACTCTTTCATGACTTCACAGGCCCCTTGCTCTTCCTGGGCCCTCACTCCTTTAAGTACATGACCCTACAATGTTCAGCACAGGCAGCAAGCCTGAAATGAACTTGGACATGCCTGCAAATGGATGAAGGGCAGGATACATGCATTACCCAACTCTGAGCTCTTAAATTATTGACCTGGACTTCCAGTCATACCCTCAATGGAGAGAAACACATCTTCACTGGATGGAGAGGAGACCCTCTTTAGGATGTTGCTATCTGGTCCATCTCTTGGCTCTTCACAGAACACAACTGGTTGGAAGTCTCTCTCTCAATGAAAAACAGAGAAGCAAAGGCATCTGTAATATCTATGCCACTTATTGAGACTTTTTTACCCAAGGACCACAGCTGTATGATATCAAAACTAACAGTCTACCCCAGGAGAAACCAGTACCCTTAATGGCATCCACAAAGCCATGTAACTCACTCTTGAGAAATGTGTGAATAACCACAGAGGTCACTGCCTTTAGAAATTAACAAAAAATTCCCTCTCCCTTCCTGAACTACAGCCATTTCACAAATAAACAGTCTCAGAAGAACTCTTGTCAAATTGAAACAACTACAAAAGAAGAAAAAGGTGATTTGCCTCTGAGGAACATGCTCTGCTGTGCACTGAAGCCTAAAAGGGTAGCAGCTAGTGAGTCAGAGGCTTTAAAACCTCATTGTTGCCTTTACTTCTTATTTCCACTCCTACTGACCAGAGGCTGATAGGAAATTCTATTATTGTTTAAAGACACAAACAAGATAGCCAAAATAATTCAGAATCCAATCGATACCTTACATTGTGACCAGAAATAACAATTCTAATCACAATTCCACATCCTGTTGAACTACCTTGAAGGTCATCTGGCCCTAATCTTGGTATTTCTTTTCCTATCACATTACTACCTCCTTTAACTTATAAAGAATAGCCTGACCTGAACTTCCAACCAGTGAAAACAAGGGCATGAATCCATGCTTAAACTCTAAGACCATTAAGTACTTAACTGCATCTAAGTGTGAAAGGTAAGAGCTAAAGTTGCCACCTGGCTCCTGTAAGCACCTGGCAGACCCCTATTCTCTGCATGAAGAACCACTATAACCTGACAACACTGAGTTACCTTATGCCATGGTTTCTAGCCAAGCTTTGAAAGGCAACAAATAAGATTGTCCCATGAGTGGGGTCACTCACAGGACCAGAAACAACATGAAAACTATATCTATATATATATCTCCATATCTATCCATATATATGTATATATATGGATATGGTCCACTCAAAGGTGGCCATCAAGGTCCCATAAGCAAGACTCTTTTTGCGGTTGAGAGCTGCCGTCTCTAAATTCTTCCAAAATCCACGTCAAAGGGAATGGGGAAAGGAGACTGTATGTTCTCACTCCTTTAAAAGAAAGGACTGAGCTACAAAGAGCCTTAATTCCCCCACAGTTTGCACCTGCACATATGCTGATACAGCCCAGCCACCCTGGAGTTATGTCTAGCACTCTCTCAGGGTTATCTTGCACAGGTGTGGCATTAGCAAGGATTGTTGTTCTTCAACAGCTGTCAGACCTTGTGTTAAGGTGACTATTTCAAGACTTAAGATAACTTTCCTGGCAAATGAGAGAATTCGACAATGACTAAAAGCTTATGACAAAGACAATGTGTTCATTGGCTACTTATCATGATGGAGGAGAATTTTACTTCTAGTCCCTGAGAACTGAAACAGAAATACTGACTAATCTTTCTGTTTGGGTGTCTTGATCTCCACTGGTAACATTTCTTGCAGCAGAGAGGTGAAGCAGGGCACCCCACAATGTCAAAGTCACTCAGACCTCTGACTATGGGGTCATGTGAAGTCTCACACTCCTATTAGAGCTGCATAGCTACAACAAGTCTGGGTTAGACGAGGTCTGGTCCTCTAAGAGAGAGGTTATAAATACTCACTGAAATAGTTCAAACTACTTTTTCCCTTGCTTTTAGCTTTAGGAAGTTTACTGCTTTCACAGTGGAAGGAAATGAGCCACGACAAAAGAGGTCATCAGCTAGCATCCTATTCTTTCACTTCTTCCTTAAGCCCTTAGAATGTAATGTAAGTCCTAGTGAATATTTCATATCTTAATTACCGAGAATAATTATCAGTTAAAAAAATTCATTAAAGTGGTATTGCTTTAATGTAGCTCTGAAACGAAATTTAAATCTCTTTTCATCTCTTCACCGTAAACTGTTGGAATGAAAACCTATTTGTCAGGCTTCTTCAAAACGGATCTATCCTGCTACGGCAGACCACTGCCGTGGCGAGCCCACCTCAGGGGGATGGGCACGGGCACAGGGACGGCCGTTCGGGCCGCGGTGGTCACGGCTCACGCCAAGGGGTCACTTACCGCTCGGCTCGGCTCGGCTCAGCCTGGGCTCGCCCGCGCTCGCTGCCCGGAGTGAGGCCGGACGGAGCGGAGCCTGGCGCGGAGCGGAGCGGGGGCGCGGCCGCAGCCGCGGGGCGGCCCTGCCCTCTGCGGGGGCCCGGAGGTACTGCCGGCCTCCCGCCGCACCTGCGGCCGCGCCGAGCCTCCGGCGGGGCGGCTCCGATGGCACGGTGCTGCCGCGGGGCATAGCGCGGCGCCGGGGACCTGCGGCCGCCTTCTTCGCCAGGCACGGGCGGGATCGCCACGGAGCGGAGCTCGGCGGGCAGCGCACCTGCAGCTCCCGGCCCGCAATCGAGCGGCCCCAGACAGCGCGGGCGGTGGGCGGCGAGCGGCGGGAAGGCACCCCGTGCGCTGCTCCCGGGGCCGCCTCCGCGCCCCCATCGCGGGCTTGTCAGCCCATCCTCCCTCCCACCTGTCCCCCCGTGCAGGGAACAGGCTGTGCTCTGGCGGCCCCGGGAAAGGTGGGCGGCAGCACCCGAGAGCTAGGTCTGCTGCCACCTCCACGGCCGCGGCCTGAGTGTCTCATGCCCCGAAAAGCTGAGTGAGGTCCCACTCGTTGCCCCTTAGCGCCATCCTTCCCTCCACCCCTTCCATGTTCATTGCACAACCCCGCAGATTCCAAATTATTTTCTTGTTTTTAAAAAGAGCCCTCAGACAAGCCCGCTGAAGTCTTATTAAGCTATCCCACCCTCGGGGATGTTAATTTGATCCCCGATACAGAAATAGTACCGGGAGTAGCTGTACTGCTTTCTCCGTCAGAGTTTGCCGTGGCATTATCAGGAAAACCCAATATGTGGCCGAGACAAGTATATGGATAGAAAAGTATGTTTACGCTTAGCCGTGGTGTGATGGAGTGGATGCTCATTGAAAGAAACATTTCAAGGGCCTGGAGGGCTCCTGATATTGAATCCTCAGTGCTGTGACTCAGTGTGTGGTAAGGGCTGTAAATCCTCAGAGAGTTGTTTTCATTCTTCTATGCTCTTAACACACAGCAACAGTGGCAAGAAATGTCTCCATCTTTTCTGATGCAGCTGGACTGACTTCTATTAGCCAAGCCTTGTGGTTCCTAGGTTAAGCTACTACCTACCAATTTATTAAGAAGAGCAGTTTCAGTGAAGAAAAATATGAAACAGCTCATCTGCTGTGTAATGGAGGCATTAGAGGGAATTTTTTAAGAGCGTTAGCTGAGAGGAACAGTTGCACTAGTAGTCAGGATTTTCTCTTCAATCGTAGATCAGCTTCAAGGTCCCCATCTTCCAAGGAGATTAGCAGGTGAATCAGGTTAATTGCTCAGGCATCATTAGGTCTGTTTCTCCCTCTTTCCTAAGCATGCTACGATCAACACGTAGTCGGGTTTCTTAAGCCCAGTGTTATTCATGGGAAACATACAAGATAGAATACAGTAATTTGGAATGTGGACTCTCCCCAGTAGTCACACTCTGTCCAGAAAGGACACTGCTGAACTGACTGACAGCATAGCAGTCAACTCCCTCAGAAAGACAGGTCTTCATACTCTTCCTGACTCTGGTGTGATGTATGCAGAGACTGAACTGATGGAAACAGGCGAAAGTCATGAGCAGAGTAAATCGTCGGTGAAATCTAAGGACTAGATACGAAATATTTTGGTTTCTTTACTATTGAGGAATACATTCAGTGCAGGTAGCTCGGTTTGCAGCCTCAGGCAATGGGCCGTGAAGTGCCAACCCTTTGTGTAACAAAGGGCCAGGGGACCGGACCCTCAGAGACACGGCAGGAGCCCACGATCCCCTCGCTTGACGCGCTAAGGATCTCCTTTAAGAGGAGACTCTCAAGGGTTTCCTTTGTTTGCGGTCCCTCATCGGAGGCATCAGCTCGAGCTGTTATTTTCTAATTTAGTTATAGCACTGAGATTAAATTATTTTAAGGATGGGGATGTCTGAGACTCTGCTATAGGAATGCTAGGGACCAGCCGGTAAGGAGGTAAGGAAACCTGGTGTGACTGTGTTGAGTGTGGGGCGTGGAACTGAAATGGCTTCGGTCCCTGCTCAGGTGGTGCATGTGTAACTGCCAGGACGCCACCTGGATGGTCGGACAGGAGAGTTTCCTTAACATTTACCTTACCCTGAGGAGACCTCTTGACAAAGATGATGATGATGATGATGATGAGGTGGTGGTGGTAATGAGATACCAATTCTTTCACTAAGTACCAAGATTCCATGGAGTTTGCCTCACAATTGCCACTTCAGTGAAACAAAACCAGGTTTCAACAACGAAATGAATACATACACTACATGATTAGGCATTAAACTTGTGAGAGGTCAGCAAAAATAAAGAGTTATCAATTAATGAAAGGAGATCAAAGCACTTTTCAACTTTACAAAGATAAACACTTTTGCAAAGGTGGAGTAATGCTTATCTTGTTTGATCCCAGTTGTACTCCCATGTGGGTTTCATACATAAATCCCTGTGTCTCTAAAAAGTACAGCATAGCTTCCAAAGCATTCATACCACTGATCTCTATACTGTACTTAGAGGATACATAGTCACACCGATGCCATTGCCTTTTCCTAATACCTTGTGTAGAAAGTAACCTTCAAAACAAACCCCAAGACTACAAAAAATATATAGCCAAATAAACTATGGGATGGGTAAATATAGAAACCATAGTATCATTGGAGTATCCTCATAGCATGATTGTCTGGCATACCTAGGATTTCTGGCATTGCAGAATAGCACAGGGCAACTCAAATATATGTCACTGAAGTGCTGTTACCTCCCTGCATGTCTCCTGTTGTTCCTGGCTTTTTTGTCTTTTCCATTCTGAAGCATCAAAGTTACCATGGAAACAAGCAGTGGCATTTATATTCGTGAGCCTTACCCATACACGGCATGTGAAGTTAGTCTCAGTTAATGGTGTGACCTGCATCTGGTGGAGCACATCCCCGTGGAAGGACACCCTGCAGTGGGACTTGGGCATTGGCAGAATGAGACAGTGCCGAGCACTACCCTGGAGAGGGGCTCTAGGAGTGGGGCCAAATGCCTCCCAGGGGAAGGAAACTTGTAATTCCTTCTGCTGTTGCTGAGTGGCAGGGAATCAACACCTTTCTTAAACTGGAGGAGCTGGTAAGAGATAAGACTCTGGGGACGAGTATTTTAGATACACTGCAGTGACATTTTTTTCCCCACCCAGTGGGGACAAGCAGGAGTGAGACCGACCTCCAGCACCACATGCAATTTCTTTTAGGCAAATATGTAAAGGAAATAATTTTAAGTATCATGGCATGAGGACGTAGGGTCTATTTAATTTAAGCTTGCCTTAATTTGCTGACTTCCCTTGTCAAGAGGATGTATTTCAGTAACAAAATAACTAGAGGATAAATCTGCAGACACTTGTGTAATATTGGAAATTTAAAACTTGAGTGGATGGCAGCAAGTGGCAGACTAAAGTGCTTTGACTCTTAAAGTTTTAGATAGATCTTGCACCCTTCTGTTTATTCAGGTGGACTTGGATGAATTTCATCAGCTTCTTGACTCATAAAAAAGCCCAGTGATGAGAACTGGAACAGCAGAAAGCCAGAACTGCTTCAGCTCAGATGCTACAAAATTAGAGGGACAACTCCATCTACTTAGCCCAAAACTTTCAAAAGTGATGAATCAGGTTGGTTCGCCCTAATTTTTGATTGGCCAGTCTAAGACCTGAGGAAAACATGAAGAATTGCTATTCAGAAAATACAGCTCACCCTCTGCAACCTGATAATTATAAAAAATATCCCCAGCTGGACACCTCTGGGTATTCAGGCATTCTCCTAAGTAGTGCTATAGTAATGCAACCAAGCATTAGTATTTATTTATAGTACTAATTTTTTAAAATTAATTCTGGAACACTTCTGCCCTGTATTAGTTAATGTGTATTTTTATAACCAGTAAAGGCACTTGTATGTAAATAACCTGTATAGGAAATTGTGTTCTTTTCTCATGCGTCCTTTTCTCTCTGTAATTTTGTTCCTTCTCCATTATTCAGAGGACAAGTAGGGATGAAAAGAATAAATCAGAATTATCATTCTTGCAAAATAATAGGCTGAAAAAGCATTGTCTCAGTGATTTCCATAAAGAGACAGAACTTCATGGTGTAAGATATTGGAAAGGAACCATAATAACTTTCCATTATATGAGCCTCGGTATTTTTAGCTAGAATGAGAGAACAAATGAGGAATTCAAGAGAGCGAGCTCAAGGCATGAGCATTTGTCCTGCAACTCGCACATGATAGAACTAAGGGAGAAAAATATTCTGCTTCTACTACCAGAACACATCTCAGGTATACCTCAGAGGTATAATGACAATTTTAAACTCCCTCCAAAATTATGTCTGCAGCTAGGCCAATGGCTGCATGGGGCAACTGGTAATACAAAGCTTGGCAGTTGTTTCAGAGAACTCCTGTTCTAGTACGTGATGGAGAGTGGATGGCTTCCAACACTCATCAGCCAATTTTAGAGCCCCAAGCCAGACACTTGTAAGATTTAAGATGATTTAAGCCCACCCCCCAAAAAAAGCATTACTGTTTATGCTGCAACAGTATTTGGAAGCCTGAACTGGTTCAGCATAGGCACAGTCCAAAGTAAATAGGGCAGTTATTACTCCACCAAACATCTTCAGTCATGATACAGTCTCTTTGGAAGAGGGAATGCTACTTCCTACTTGAGCTCAGGTCTGGATGTTTTGAGTGCTAATGAAGCTAAGGACTAAGTATCCGCAGTCTACACTTCTCTTTATTTTTAGTCAGCTGCTGTTTATATCCAGGTGAAGACAGAATAACCTCTAAGTTTCTGCTGATTTAGTGGATTTTTAACTTGCTCTCAAAATCAAGTGCCTTCTGGACGAAGAATAGGTCTTTTGGGTCATCACCCCCCTGCCATCTCAAAGATGCTCTAAATAATCCACAGATTATCAAATATGCACTGTCTCAAAAGTTTCTCTGTTTATTTTGGAAATATTAGATATGCATTCTAGCTTTAGGATACCCTTCCACACACAAAAAACAAACAAACAAAAAAACCCCAAAAAACCCCCAAAAAACAAACAACAACCAACCAAACTGAAACATCTCATATAAGCCCCTAATGTTAGTAAGAGTGGCTATGTAACAAAAAGTGTTATTAGCAACTGCTGTAGACAGCATACTAGATATGACATTGTCCACATCTGAAGGATTGTGGCTCTCAGTCCCACAAATGTATCAGCATTTCAACTGCCAAAATCAGCTAACAAGAGATGTCCTTTCCATGACTTTTAGTTATTGAGTATGATTCCACTGTTAAGCTTCCCTGTCCTATAGCTGTGCCAGGCAAATACAAAAATGTGAAGTGCACAGGTACTGTCTGTACTTCCTTGGCTAGAAAGAGATATCCAGAATCACAGCTAATTTCACAGTTAATCCTGAAAACACCTCAGAATTTTTTACTCTTGTCCCTCTGGCCTTGTAACTTATCTTTGGCAGTGTCTGGCACAGGCTGCTTAAGGAAGAGTACAAGATTGTTTCCACAGCTGAGAATTTGTTCATAAGTATTGCCCAGATGCATGGCCTGAGATGATGTGAAAATGGCTGTACTCAGCCAGACCAGAAGGTGCAGCTCTTGACACGCACCATAATGACCCAAAGACACAAGAGCACTGGTGGGTAGCACAGACACAGCACCTGTCAGCCTTAAGCACTCAGCAGTATCAGATCTGTTACCTTTATATACAAATAATCTAAAACCATTTTGCATCTTCATTTTTAGTATCTAGGGCATCTGCTGGCAAGTACAGTTTGGCAATGCAGTCTGTAAAGCATGTTCTTTCTTCTAGTATGCCATGTTCCTTGTGCAAGAGGGGCAGTGTGCAAATTCCAAATTCATCCTTGTCATGCTTATGAAGAATACAGTGTGTGTATAGGGCACTGGTGGACTGCTGCCAGGAAGTAAGAACATGCTGGCATTTTGCATTTTTATGAGAATAAATCAATTAGTCAAAATCAGTTTTCAAGCCCTACATACCTTGAAACTGCAAATAAACTTCTCATCACAGAAAGTCTGTATTAACATGAGAAGGGAATTTAAAAAAATTAAACATCCAGAAGTTTAACATGAAGAAGAAGCAGCATGTCCAGCTCACCAGGACCTCAGGAGACAAGAATCTCAGGAGACAAGATTATTCCTCCTGCCCAAAACATCTGCTTGAATGCAATATTTAGCTATAAATATGATCTCTCTGACATGATTGTAACAGTTTTTAATTTGGAAGGGAGAACTGCTCATCTGTCCTTTACTCCAAGACCATGAGGTATTGTGAACATTTCTGTGGAAATGATTGGATGGTCTACATGAAGCCACAAAGGCAGAAGAGAGATTACTCCAGAATTTCACGTAGATGGTGCTGGATGAGGCATAACAACTACAATACAGATTATTCTCTTTAATAAGTTTGTCACCACAGCTTTTTTCTCAAAAAGGTTGAAACAAGCTTTATTTTAATATACAAATCAGATTGTGTACAAGGCAAAACATACCCTTATAGAGATAGGCAGAGTGGGTCTTCACACACCATGTGTAAGCCACCTGCACTACAGTAATCCTGAGACATGGACAAAAGCCCTAAAAATCTTTTTAATCACTCTTGCTATAGTCACTTCCATTTGGAGGAATTAAAAACATTATACAGTTCGGTGTCAGGAAACCAAATTACCTATAAGCAAAATACCCAAGATAATGGTCTAACTCCCTGCTGTCATCCAGGTACACCAGCAAGAGCACTTGAACAAATCAAGAGATGGAAATATGCCAGGTTACTTCATTAACACTGAAAAGCATACATAGAAGGATGCTAAGATATTTTTGCTACCTTCAACTACTACTGTCTTCATGAACTGTGTAGTCTATGTGTCAAGCTTACATATCCTATGAACTTAACAAAGAGTTCTCTACGCTGTGTGTTAAGTTAGTAAAAATACCCCAACTTTCTTTGCTTCCTTTCAATATGAAGTTATATGTGAAATAGAAATATTTTTAAAAGCTTTTAAAAGCAGTAGAACTACAGATATTTAAAGTAATTTCCCTAATATTAAAAGGTATTTGAACACCCTCATTTTGTTACAAGACTGTTTTTCATTAAATGACATCAAAAAAAAGGAAGTCTCTTTTCTTAAAAAAAGCTAAAGGTAAGGAAACATTATAGACATGTTTGGAGTTTTTCTTTAGTTTTGCAACATAAATAAGTTACACTACATATTATGGCTTTCATTTATTTATCTATTCATTTAGTAGCAGAGTGTCGTCATGGATTTAAACACTAGATGTTGTAAATAATTAACCTGCCATGTTGTTCAGACTTTGCTTGAGTTTTGAATTTGTGAAAAGAAACAAGCAAATATTAGATGGAAAATTAAGAAGCCTCCAGAAAAACTTAAATAGCAAGAAGCACCTGTAGAAGAAGTCTTTCAGAGAAATTTTAATACAATTTAAAATTTGCATTTGATTTTAAAGTAATTTAAAATTGAAGTTTTAATTTAATCTTCTTGTCAAAATAAAGGCCAAGCCAAATATCCCATGCACTTCAATAGTCAGGACTTCCTACTGAGCTTCATTTCAGAAATATTGACATACCAGTATGATACTATTATGCTACTGAAGTAATGATTGCTCTTTAATGGTTGTTAATAATACAAGATAATAGATTTGGTATGCAGCTATCTGAAAAAGGCCACAATAATGCTAAACCAACATGACTCAAAATTACAACACAACTGCTCAATATCAAGAGTTGCTCACTACCAATGGAAGGGGAGGTCAGGCACAAAAGGTGCTTGAGTCAGACTGAAAGGTTTCAATTACACATTGGTGTATTATTAATGGCTATATTATTAATATACTTACATTTTGAAGACTAAAGTTGCATTCAAATCAGACAAGCTATGACAACATTCAATTACATGTAAATAAAAAGAATTCTAGATTCATAGCCAAAGTAGTAACAAAAAATCTCCTTGTGCAGTTGATGTAGCATTTGCAACAACAAACTTATGAATTCAGTAAGAAAGACTGTGGCACCGAATTTGGGAATATTTTCAAGCTCTAGCTGAAAGCTCTAGTTTTTCAAGCTCAGGACAGAAGAGCTGCCAGCTGAATAAACTTAACTGACTACTGTACTTTCCAGCTCTTTGTAAACAAGACTCCATGTTGTGCACAAAAGAGGGGCTTTCACTCCCTTTTTTCTTCCAGGGAAGTATCTGAAAAGGCAAGCTGTAGTGATTGCTTCTGACAGCAGCAGAATAAAGAAGCAGATAGAAAAGTAGGTATATATAAGAAAGTTCTTAGAGTAAAAGCATCTGTCCTGGTTTGATTTTGTTCATGAAAAGGCACTTTACGTATTGCTAAAACTCCAATACTGTATGTATCCTTGGAGTTTTTCTGTTAGAAGGCTGCATTGCAAGGTGGTCAGCACGAGGATGCAAATGCTCTTTATACAGTGCCTATCTGCTACAAATTTTATAATTACACAAAGTATCTTACACCAGTTATTCAGAAGAATAGATTCATGTTCAAAATAGTAATAGGTCTTCAAACAATACTTCAGTGATGATGATCTGTCACAGACAACACACCACCTGTAGTGAGTTCACGCTAATAAAATTAGCAATGTAAATCTTTCAGAAGTGAGTCCTCAGTCTTTTGTTTTCCTCTCGTAGTCTCTCAATTTCAGCTACTAAGCTTTCATTTACAGAGTATCTTTCAAGTAAAGCGTGCATTTCATTCTACAGAAAAGAAAAAAGTCTCATTCAGTAGCAATAAAGTTAATAATTCCAGTTTTATCCTATTGGCTTTCATATTCTTTTAAAAAAGAAATAACGTAGATAATTCTGTTTTTAAAAACTTTTGATAAGAAAAGTAAGATTTTCCCTTTTAAGCTGACATACAGTATTTTGATCATTAATACATTAGTGAATATTTTATCAAAGGATATTTTGCAGTTCTTCAGGATGAGAATCTACTAATGCAGATTCCATTAAAATGCTCAGAACCCAGACAAGGTCTTTTTAATGCAGATCAAAAGAACAAAGATTCATAAAAAGGTGAAGCTAAAGAATACTGAACAGCTCAGTATGCATACAGTATCTACAAGTGAAGCTTTCTATTTGAATTCCATCTATCTTCTCCTTATCCCAGCCTTTGGCCCTTTCCAAAGGACAGCTGAATTTGTTTGTAACTCCCGAAATACGGAATTCATACCTACTCAACCCCTAGGTTCCCTTTATTAATCAAAGAAAAAACAATTTAACAGATTCCCATTCATATTTTCCCTCTCCTTCACATGCAATCCTCCCTCTCTTGGTCTTAATAAACAAAATAGATTTTCAGTTTTGAGAGAAGATAGCATGCCTTAGTATTACCAAAATTGAAAACTGAATATATTTCCCATTATGGTCCTTGTACATACCAACTGCATATGGAATTGCTTGATCATCTCCACTTGCAAGTTTACAATGTCTCGATGGCATGCTTCTCTGGGGGAAGAATTGCAAAAGGAAGATGCTTAGACTTACTTATGAAGCAGTCTCTCTCAACCCCCAGCACCCAAAACTCCGCAATTCCTCACCTTCACTTGTTAAAATGCTCACCTCATTCATCAAAAGTCTATAAACCCTTATACCATGTAACATAATATTCTACAGCTTATTTTGGAATACTTTTGTTACGATACTGATTTTTATAAGTATCTTTTTTTTTCAGCACATAAGGTGGTGCAGGACTTTTCAGTTTAGAAACACAAATATAGACATGGTGATATCAAGATTATTTTTCACTCGCAAGCTATAAACTCCTCTCATTTTTACCATTCAAAGCTAATTTTCAATCCCTTGATCATAAGCACCACAGGGAAAGATATTTACCTGTACTTGAAGATAGACCTTTTCAGTACATGACTTTCAACAGTGTTTTGTAAAAGATGCCCAAAACATCAACTGTGGTAAGTGATACATTATTCTCAATACCATGGAATAATGCAGGTTAATCTACATAAAAAGCAGTGGCAGTGTTGTCTGCAAAGTGGACATGAATTTGTTAATTCATGGACAACCATTCCACACTACAAAAAACATGCTTGAAAATAGCCTCTGATCATGACATTAATACAACAGTTCCAGGAGCTGAGGAAGAACAAGGAGAACAGCTCACAGAAAAGCAGGCAAGCTGACAAGTTCTTCCTAAACAGTGCAGCTGTCTGGGACTGAATACTGTGCTATGGGTACCACTGGCCTGACAAAGCAAGGTGTTTCTTAAGTGGGCACACACAGATCTTACTTCATTTTCCTTTCCTCAAACATACAGCAAACCTAAAGGCAATTTTCACTTTCTCTTTCCACAGATTATTTTGCTACAGAACACCTACTGGAGGCAATCTTCTTTGAGTGTATCAAGTATAGATGCCAGCTAGCATCCTATAAATCCAAAGATGTAGGTTATCGCCCAAAGACAGGGAGATCAAGAAACAAACATCTTTTTGGAACCAAATGAACTACATATTATTCCTGGTCCTTTCCTGAAGGTTCATCGTTTTTCCCCCCTTTACTTGAATTTCAGGCAAGGAAGATAAAAATCCTTTCCTCAGGTTCCAGCAAATGAAAGGTAGTTCCAGCAATGGGAAGCTTACAATAGTTCACTTCCCTCTTACTGACCACAGTACTAACAATCTTTCATGATCAGTTTAAATGTATCTGCAATTTAAAACTGGGAAAAGGGCCAGTAGAGCCTTCCAGACACTCCAGAAAGTATAGGTCAGAGGAGAAACACAATATTTAAGGCTCCAGATCTGAGGTACTGGAAGTAAAAGACTGGCAAGCATAACTTCACAAGCATAACTAGGGTGCATGAACATAGATGTAAAAGAAAACACATCTGCAATACATAGACTGCATTTTAAGTTACATCAGTTACAGGTGTTCATCAGATGTTGTGTTTATTGCCAAAAAATCCCAGGGGAGTTTTACCATACTACATTTATGTAAAGACATAAAATAACATTTGATGTATTTTTTCTGTTGGCAGATACAGAACAGCCATAGTACACAGACCTACTAAGCTAATTTTGCTTTGCGTCATCAAGACAACAGCAGTTCCCCTGCCCCAAAATTCTTCTCCATCATCTCCATTCAACCTACTTCATCTTAAACTGGGTTTGGGAAGTGATGCCCTAGATAAGATTCTCTTAACTTCTCCACCTTCTTTAAACTCTACTCTAAATAGACTAATTTGCTAGTATGCTAATATGCTAATTTGACTTCTTTCAAGACAATTGGAATGTTGGTTAGATATCCATAAAATAAGCTCACACCAACCATCACTTATAGCACAGATGTTATTTCAATGCAAAGTTCCACCAGCAGAAATACACACACACTGTTTCACCTTACACATGCCAAGATAACAACAATCAAAGCCAACACAAGTCAACTGGCTATGTCAAATTCTCCCCAATGTCAACTTGAAATTTCTCCTGCTGGGATAGGGAAAAGAGCAAGGAGGAAAAGAAACCAGTGCAAGGCTTCAGGAAAAGAGTAGAGACCTTGCCATGCAGACTAAATTTACCATCTGAGAAATATTCACTCACTGGAAACGTCAGCAAAGTCATATACCAACAGCCCTCAGAGGCATCAGACTAATTAGTCATCAGAGCTATTAAAAACTAAGTTTCATACCTAGTTTTTCAAAAATAGGACTATAAATGGTGTAATTTTCTAATCCAAAGAGAAATTTGTTTGAGCAGATGCTGAAACACCTCATTAAGAAAACATGTCATTGAAAACAAAACACTCTGCAGGAACACCAGTACCTGAAGTCATCCATTGTTTCTTGTATCATATTCTGAATGAAGTTTATTTGAATTGCTGTCAGAGGTGCATTCGGTCTGCTACTCCCAATGGTTTCTACTATTTTTTCTGACAATGAACTTGCAACTCCAGCAGTGACAGGTGATGCTATCTTTGAACCTTTACAATTGAAAATAAAATACTGAGAACCCTCAAGACAAATAAAAACCATTCATATACTGCATTACACTGATACTTTTTAAGAAGTAGTTATTTATTTAATTACTTTTACCTCAAATACTCCTTAGCAAAAAGAACAAATCACATTTAGAATTAGTCTTTTCAGAGGCAACTAGAAATATTTTAGGAGGGCTGGCTTGATTTAAAGAACCGAGATCAAGTCCATTTTTTCAGATTTCACGTCAGTTTACAACCAACCACACCTAGAACTGGGCCAAAATTATCAACTTACTTGGTGAGGTAGTACCATTTACTGGTAGATCATATGCAGGATGGGCCTGAATAGTCTTCACTAGTTTCTCATTTACATCAGGAGTAGATGGCAGTGGAGAAGGTTCTATGCTTGATAAGCTTGATTTTGAAACCTGACAACAGAAATTTTTTTATTATTATTATTTTAAAGATTAAATCTACTTGTTACAATTGTCTAATTGCACTTGAAGACTAAGTTTTCCAAAATGCACCTTCAAACATTTTTGCTTTTACGAATCTGCTCAGAAATACATGCATTTCCTAGCAAGATATCTGAAAAGCGGATTGGTAAAACATTCCCAATTGCCTCAAGTAGGCACAAAGAGGAAAGTGCAAAAGGCAGGGGCCTCTGATTTTCACATAAAAAATGTTGTGACTAGATTGTATCACTCCTAGCAAACTCAGACTTCTCAAGAGCAATACAAAAGTAGCTAAGCTCTGTGCAGAGACATATGAAAGATATCTCAAGAAAAAGAGGAAGATGCAAAACAGGGAAAGAAGAGAGTGGAACTGACCTAACATACAACAATTGATCATACTGGTACAACCATCCTTCTTGATTTTCTAGAAAAATCAAAATATTCCTCAGGCTACCTGTTTTGTTTCATGGGAACTTAAGTAACCTGATCTTATTTAAGACAAACATACATTTATCTTCCATTGCTGAAGGCCAATTCACCTAAATCACACAAGGTTTTACAGATTTGTGTTAACAGTGTGTGAACAGAGTTGCAAAATAAAATCAGATTGGGCATTATTCAGTATTCTTCAAGCAGTAATATTCTGACAAGACCTTAAAAAGACCACTCATAACAAGAATACCTGCTTCAAGACATCTTTAGATTCTTGTTTTCCAAGACTTATTTTCTTAGAGTCAGTCTCTGGATGTTCCTCTTCTTCTTTAATTGGAGATCCCACAAGAGCATGCAATGGGCTAGACTGTGTCCCTTGTGCACTACTGCCCACTAGGTTTCTTTTTAATGGAAAGGCAATGGTTGGCTGTGGGAGAAAATCCAAACCTAACAGGTAGGACTGGAAATCCAAGCCTAAAATGAAAAGGGAAAGATGAAACACACAGGTCAATAAACACACACACCACATCTACCCCACAGTTAAAATGCCTGCACACTCATACAAAACTGATTGACAAAAGAAATCGCCAAAAAATGTACTCCACAAAAAGCTACATCCTTCCATCCAACTTATGATGCCCTCATCCTTATGAAAGTAATAAAATGTGAAAAGTTTCTGTGTATCACTATAAATTGTATAAAGGGAAAAAAAATCCAATCACTTTAGGACCATACTCTTGACTTACTGTTACCATGTTGTGTCGCTTAATGTGTCAGACAATTCCCAGAAAAATTGTTTCAGTGTCTGCTTTGGTCATTTCTGTTTTTTCAATGTTATGACAAAACCAGTGTGTGAGAACTAGCACAGACCTCCAAAGACCTATCACTGGCATATGCTTACCATTTCCTTGAGGATCTTCAGTCACTTTATTTGCAATAATATCTATAAAACAGCAGAAAATAGACAAATGAAGTGTTTATTTGTATCACTGCACCAAGTTCATAATCAAAGACAAATTAAAATATCAAGTAGGTACAGCAGTCAGTAAGTCACAAGTGACATTTTGTCACACTACATGCAGAGGAATGACGCTTTACAAATTTCAGTATTAGTAACTTACCATCTCTGACTGGAGAGAACACATCTCCTAAACTACTTCGACCCAAATCATCAAAATGACTTAATTCAGCACTTTTCCCATGATCTGCTTCTTTAGATGGAATGACATCCAAGCTGGAACTATGGGGAAAACCTTCAAAGGGCAATATCATTCCATTAGTAATTGACCTTTTCCAAAAATAGCATACATTATGGCTAAACAATCTCATACTAAAGATGATACTTGGGAAGTCCAGTAACCACTTCAGAACCGTCTGCAGATGCCAGTTAGAGTGCCAATATTAACTTCCTCATTTGGGCTGTCAACAAAGGTGACTACAACTAAAAGCTAAAGAGGAGGATAGTAAAATTGGAGAACCCACCCATGCTCAGAGAAATCTATATGATGGGTGCAGCAATTTTATGGTGGATCAGGTGAAATGAAACTAGTGATTGCACCTTCTGCTAATAAGGCAACCACATTCAGATGATAAAAATATAAATTTGTTCTGCAAGACCAAAAATTTGCTGTACTAGAGCCATTAAGCATTCCAAGGAAAATTATATGAAACTCCTTTTTTAAAGCTTACCTAGTGTTAGTATATTTTCTGCTTATTTCTAATATTAGAAATTCAACTTATATATTCTATTAGAAAGTCAAATTGAAGCTACAACTGCAGGCAAGAAAACCTCAACCAAACTTGTTCCTAGACCTTTCCTCACTTTACCTTCAAGCCCCTTCCCTGACCCAATCCAGAGGGGAAAAATGCTTTTTATATGCATGGTACCAAGGACAGTTGTCTGAAGAACGGAAGCATATCTTAAGTCCAAAAAAATCCCCAGTAATTATTCAAACTACAGTTTTTAGAAAGGGAATTGAACTGCTCAGACAACCACCAAAATAACTTTCATAATTTCACAAAATGTTCATAAAACCTACAAGTACTTCTCTACGTGGGATTACTTGTTGAAGTGATCCAAATATGACTGTGTGGATGACTGCAATTAATCATGTCCAAGTATTTACATTAAGTGGAACTTGAGTTATGTTTATGATTTCACATTTAAATGTATTAATATATTACATTTTTCACTCCTTCAGATGTGTCAATTGTGACACCAACACAGGATTGCACTTGCTAATTAAATAAATACTTGGTATACTGAATCAAATCAGAAGTGCAGCATCAACCTGTGCATCAGAATTTAGAGGATCTATGTAGAAAAAGCATAAAATTGGGCCAAAATATCTTGTGCACTTTTACCCATTCCCAGAAATATAAATGTAGTAAGGTACTTAAAGCAGAGAACAGTTGGTAAATGAGAGTTCATGGGAAGCCAGCTCAAAGTACATCCAAGTTTCTCATCACATCCTGACTTCATTTATACTTCTGTACCTCCTTAAAAATACCTGTGACAAAAAGCCTCAATTTTGTTTAAGTATGTTATCAGATTACTTTACTGAATGCCCCTTATTTCTCTAAAGTTAAAGCCTATGAACAGGTTCTAGAAGAAATTCCAGACAACAAATGAAGTTTGTGGTATCTCATCCATTCCCATTTTTAACCTTAAAGACAATATCTTCTGCAGTATTCAGAGGTTTTTACTTTTAAATTTAACACTCAGATTAAGGAAAACTGTTTTGCTTGGTAAGCCTTTACTTTCTTAAAACATTTATTTATTATGCATGGTCCTCTTTAAGGGGTAACAGCCATTACGTCTTCAAATAAAGATAATAAATCGTACGTTTTAACCAAAATAAAATTTTCCACACCATTCAGTAACATTGATTAGCAACACTTCATACAGAGGAAACATTTGACTTCACCTCATACTTCACTGCATACCCAAGGGAGGTCATTAATACACATCCCTATGGACTGCAGTGGCTTATTGACTAATTACTGTTACTAAATGTGTTTCTCCTTATTTTAAAAGGGAAGGAGAAAGTGCTGTTACGTTAAAATGGACTGAGGATTTTTTTCGAAGAATCAAACTAGCACTGTTACTGATTTGATATTTTCAGAACTCTTGAAATAAATAAAATTTTAAGACTACATTTCACACAGTGGGAGTTTTGGAATGCTCAGAATTCTTACAAAGAACTTGTTAATTTCAGACGCATAGATAGCAAGTACAGTTATACAACTAATCATACTTGTAACTATATTTAACATCTTTCCTACCATGTGATAATACTGGAATCATGCCTCTCACAAAAATACAGTTCAGTTGTCACTTGGGTTTTTGGACTAGGTTGCTATTTTTCTCTGTGTTTTCCTAGGTGTTTTTTTTTTGTTTGTTTTGTTGGTTGCTTTTTTTTTTTTTTGGATGTGGTCTGCTACTCCTTTTCATTACAAATCTTTAACTCTGCATTCCATGCAGACATTGCATCAGAAACTACATTATGTACATAAAGATAATCTGCAATAAGTCAGAATGCAAGAGGTAGTCCCACAGTATCATCACAATTTTAAGACTTCATGTGTCTTAAGTTTATAGTAGGACCCAATTTACCTCCTACAGTTTCACAGCATGTGTTACACAGTGGGGAGGGAAAATAAGTATTTGTATGTGCACGTACATACACACAATACTTCCTAACAAATGCCCTTCCCTCAGTGAAATTTTTATACTGTAATGGTCAAAACATGAAACACTGCTTCCAACTTCCCCATTATGCCAACTATTGTAAGAGCAGGAACACAACATTACCTGTTTTCTCCTGAAAAATCTCTCCTTTATTCTCATTTGTCAGTGTAAGATGAGAGGAAACTGCTGCTGATGCTTGAGAGGCAATGTTTTTGATGCCAGTATTTTGAATTCCTCCAAGATTACTACCAGCTTTGACTTCTACTCTTTTGGACACTGGTTTATTTGAAGAACCTGTGATGTTAGACTGAAGAAAAAATAGAACCAATTATGAGAAGCCATTATTCCTTCAGCCAGAAGTAAAAATACAAGACAATATACTTCCCTTTTTAAAAACAGTAAAAAAAAAATCAGTTTAAGTTGCAAAGGTTGCCTAGGAGATATGCCTTTATAAATATAAAAAAAGGTATCTCTGTGTAACTTCAAAGAGCATGGGAAACATCCGTGAGGACCTCCACAAGGATAGCAACAATTTAACAGTGGAGTGACCCTGCATGATTCAATTTTAATCCCAGGCTTAGACACAGCAGAAAAAAAGAGATTACAGTATTAGAGACTCCAAATTTTACAGGAAGAGTTAACCACTAGCAGTAAGTGCGCTAGGGGAGAAGTAAAGTCTCTGAGTGGTAAAGAATCCATTTCAAAGGTTCTCTCAGTGTCCACTAAATGGAAGCACAGGGTTTCTCAATAAAGTAGATCCTAATTAAGTCTTGGAAGAACCTCTTAAATCTTCTCTATTATTTAATTAACTTCTACACTGTTTATATATGCTAGCAAAAGTCCATATATAGGACATAAAAAATCTCTTCAGGTGAGCAGCCCTGTGTCTTCTCCTTAAGCAGAAGGGCCATTACAGACCTTTCTGCTAATGCCTACAAATAACCAGAGGTGCTATAAGCTGATCTGCAAAGGTAGCATATCCACACCCAAAAACCTAGAAGACTCTAAGTTCCACTTATTCCTACACTGAGGCCAGGAGTGGGGGGAATTCCACATTAACAACGCCTAAAACAGCAGTTAAGACTAAGCAGTTTATAATTCCTATGTTGGTATGATCCCATTTTGTTGGCATCTGTAATGCTTAGAAAGTGAATTCTAAATTTTTTTCAGAACTTAAACTTATAATTGCTTTCATTAATCTGCATACTGAACAATAAAAATACCTTGGTAAAAGTGCTGCTGAACTGAAGACGTATGCATTTCACACAGCCTTTGTGAGCAGTAACTGCTTTCACTGGTGATGTCAGTTGTCTTAAGTCATACTGGCAGATCTTTCCCCGGGAACATCCTATAGCCAAAGTAGTACCATCAGGCATGAAGTCTACTGTGGTTAGAGGAAAATCCGCTACAATTGTTGTCAGTAACCTTCAAATATGAGAAAGGACAGGATGAATCTTTTAGAATTCATGAGTTGGACTTTTCAACACAAAATATCTAAAAGATATATATATATATATAAAGCTTTCATAATTCAGCTACAGGTCAGTAGTTCAACTTCTCCAGTGCCAAGTAAATTCCGTGAACTATTTTAAGAAACAGTGAATTAGGCTTACACTAAGCATTCATGCTTAACAAGAAAAAAAACTGCATATGCCCCAAAAGACTTCATGAAGACAGGATCATATTGCTTTCTTAATAGCAAACTCCAACATTATTTACTGGTATCATCACTTGTAGCAGCAATCATACTACATACATTCTTTCATCCTCTAGCTTCCCGAGCCTATCAACTCTACCCTTCCCACAGCTCTAGGAAAAACTTCAGTTTGCATCCTTTAGCTTGCATCCTTCCAAAATGCAAACAGACTCCTGTTTTTATTCAGCTAGAGTAAAAGCATTACTCACTTTAAAACCAATGTCCCACAAAACCACTTGCCATTCCATCCTCCTACTACAAAGTCCCACCACCTATTTCCCATCCTTCCTGCTTTTTCATCCAATATTCTCCCCTATCTCAGCAGTTCTGTGCACCACAGTTACATCTTTTATCTTAATCAGAAAAGCAGGCAAGCTAAGCTCAGGTGGCTGGCACAGGCTGTAGTGCCCCTCACAGAAGTTAATTGCTCTCTATCAACAAGAAAAGCCCATACACAAACACTGGAGAACATCACCCATAAACTGGACTTCAATTAGCTCCCACATGCCCTGGCGCTTTTCAATTGTTTGTTTGTTAAAATGGACTATGGGACAGGTTCTCCAGTAGCAATATGCCAACCACTTCAACCATTCTGCATGGGGGCTGAATGAAATAATTCATGTCATAATTAGACATGTTTTTTCAGTTTATAAAACCCAAACAAGGAATCTTCTAAAGTCAAAAGGTCTTTCACATACTCACTTTTTACTTAAAGTGTCATAGAGAATAATTCTTTTATCCAAACCCACAGTTACAAGCAGCAGCTTATTGACTGGAGAAAAGCAGATTTCTGAGGCTGGTGCTTTATGAGTATTTTCAAAATTATGATATGGGTTCTGGCTATTTACATCCCAGAGAGTTACATTTCCACTGTCAGAAACAGTGCCCAGCAAGGATTTCTTAAAGGATGAATATTTCAAGTGTCGAATAGGCTGTAAAACACATATAAAAATGAATTTTAATACCAATATTAAATATTATATTAAATTATTTTCTAAAGACACAAGCAGATTAGGAATATAAACTTAAAGTAGTCTACAAAGGCTTAGAACTCTGAAATATAAATAGTAAAAACAGAAAAAATAATTTTGCAGTAAAATGCCATTTTTGCTATTGGGGGTGAGACTTTCTTTTTTTACTATTACGGGGTACCGTATGAGCTGATCAGCAAAATTAAGGAGAAGAAAAATGAAACTTCCAGAAAAGTTTCTCAAATTTTCAGCAAATATCATGCCTTCATACAAAAAACCCCCACAACACATCTAAAATTAAAGGAGTGAAAAGTTACATTATTTCACCAACTAGTCTTCTGCCAATGCCAATAATGTTAAACTTAATTCCCCTTCACTGACTTGAGGTACTTGGATATCAGCCAATTTCATAAGACACACCAACTCCAGAGTTAGGCAAGTAGGTCCTGCAGAACAGACTTCAACCTGTGGACTAAGACCACAGAAGAGGATAATGTGTGTTTTATCACACACAGCCTTGCTATCGCAAAACCAGGAACTTAACTTGCCTTTCAGAAAAGATATTTTGTTTCCAGCACATTGCTTCAGAGGATGTTTCAGAAGCTCACTGCTCTAATACTACAGTACTCAATTTCCTGATTAATTTTACTTATGACCCAGCTGCATCTATTTGTTCCTGGGACCATAATGCCCTTACAGTCAAACAGTTTCCTAATTCCTCAGTGCTGCTATCCCATTTTAAAGAACAGCAAGCTCACCCTCCTTTGGGCTTTATTTTGCTATTAAAAAAAAAATGAGAGTCCCCCAGGACTGTATTTTCAGTACCATCAGTCTGTTTGCAACTCTCCCAGTATGAATCTTTCTTGAATATGAACAACTAAAATCTTTTATGATCCTCAAAATATTTTGCTCTGAGTCTGTTTTAGTCATTGTCATTTTATATTAAAAAATCCAACTCCTTTCCCTTGGGAATTTTGAAATCCTACACTAATAAGAGCCTCAGTTGTCCCCTAAATCTGGTGTCTTAATTTCTACTCCATCACAGTTATTCCTGTGTCTACAGTTTCAATCATTTTTTGATACTGACTCTCTTATGGGCAAACACCGTCCCACTGGGTTTCGTCATAGCTCTACCTAGAATCACAGAATTGTAAAGGCTGGAAAAGATCTCAAAGATCATCAAGTCCAGGCCTTAGCCCAGCACTGCCATGTTCTCCACTGAACCATGTCCCTAAATGTGTTTTTTGCTATGTGTTTTTTGAATGCTATGTGTTTTTCGAATGCTCTCAGGGATGAAGATTCCACACTTCCCTGGGCAGCCTGTTTCAATGTCTCACTACCCTTTCAGAAAAGAATTTTGTCCTCATATCCAATCTAAACTGGTGCAACTTGAGGCCATTTTCTCTTCTTCTATTGCTTGTAACCTGTGAGAAGAGACCAATCCCCACCTTGCTAGTACCTATTTTTCAGGTGGCTGTAGAGAGAAATAAGGTCCCCTTGTGACTCCTTTTCTCCAGGCTGAACAACCCCAATCCCCTCAGCTGCTCCTCACAAGACCTGTGCTCCAGACCCTTCCCCAGTTTTGTTGACCTTACTTCTACTATCGTAAGCACTACTGAAAATATTAAACAAGACAGATAATGAAAGAAAATATTTGTTTGATTTATCAATATAATGAGTTTATTACCCATCCTACTTAGTATTTTCTCACAAAGCACTTTATCAAGTACTTTACTCAAGTCCAGTCCAATGACTGCTGAAATATTTTATTTGCCTGAAAATGCTCTCAAAAAGCTATTGTTGTATTCTGACCACACCACAACACATTGTACTGGCCTTCATCCTATTTTTGTCTTTAGCTTCATTTTAATGGAGATATGTGTTGTTTCATATTCTTCCAGCATCATTTCCAGCACTTGTATTGTGTATCTTGCTGGAAGCCAAATTGCTTCAACCTGCTTTAAAGAGGTGGCACCTTCAACCTCTTATTCAAATAGGAATGAGCACAACTCTTCATCGTTAATATGGTCCTCTACTGGTCACAATTTTATCATCATTTTTCTGTTTGCTTACATTGAAAAAAATACAGAGAGATTCAGGAGTAACAGCTTTAACTACAAGCAGGATCTACATGGGAAATATTCCTGACCCTCACAGTTCTCTCAACTCTTCACCTCCAAATACATTCCTCCTTACTGCCCTGGCATCTGCTCATGTTTCATTTTTCTCACTCCTGTCCTTCTGCCCACCAAGATTACTCTCTTCTACCTCTTCTCAAACCTCCTTTGCTATCCTACCAAGTCATCCATTTCATTTTCTCCTTTATCCTTTTAACCTCACAGGTCTGGACAAGTTCTCCATTTTCTTTCATATACCTACATTCCCCATACTACCACTGCTCCCTACTTTTAGCTTTAAAAGCTGACAAACTTTTCACTGTATGGAGTGGCCAGAATCCATCACACTCCTTTACAAATCAGCCAGCTGATCAAACAGCTAAACTAAATCCTGTTGCTAGGAGAACTGCATCAGGCAGTGAAGACTTGTACAAACATTGTATTTTGAAACAAACCTTAATTTATCCTCACAACAGCAAGCAGATAAGAATCTGGTAGTCTAAATGAATGCCAACAGCAAAGACAAATTATGGGATCTGCAAACAACTCTGCAAGAACTCAATTCTAATAAAACACAAAGGTGTTCTAAATTAAAATCAATTAACAGAATATAGACCAATGCTCTTATGAAAAGAATTTTGTTTGAAGTCAGAGAAAGCATGGCAACCTTGGGCTATTCTACTACTTGTAGAATCTACACAACATGAGAAATTAACTGGCATGGAAACTACATTCCATCATGATGAATCAAACACAGACAAGCTAAAATTTTTAAGGTTAGCTAGACTTCACATTCCCCAATTCTAAAAAAAGTCACTATGGAGTGGTGACCCTTCCTAAATCAGGAAAATAGTACCAGGATCAAACAGTATAATACACTGTTTATCTGTTCAAGTTTACTCTTAAGGAAACCTGGCCCCTAAGCTATAAAACAAGTAAAGGCTTTTTAAATTTAACAGAATTACACAAGTCTTCAGATATTTTCTTCACTGTAGAATCAATTCTCCAATTCTTCAATTAAAACCCCAAACAATAATAGAGCCATTTTTGCACATAAAAGGAAAGAACATTTTTAGGATCAAAGACAAGCTGGGACATCCAACTAGCCAACTCATTACAAAATCATAGCTCAATTCCCTTTAAATGAAAGCTATAATCAAATAACTGCCCTCCCTAAGAAAATGTTGTAGACCCTTTAGGATGTGAACAGGAGCTCTTTGTTTGCAATTACTTTAACACATCAAATATGTTTATCCATCCTAAAGGTCATTCAGCTTTGCAGCAGACTTCTTGATTTCATCTGACAAAATAGTTATTCATGGCATATCTCTTACTCCTCATCACTTTCTGGTGGAAAGAATTGAATATATCAAACAGGTTCATGCAAATCATCCTCACAAGAATTTCTTCATTTTCCAATTAACTAGTAGCATAGTCTGCACTCTGGATATTCACCTCAGCTGCATAATCCAGCCATGGACCTCCCTGCTCCTGCCTCGCATACACGTTCCTCATAAGATCACAACAATAAAATAAAAAAAATGACCTGACTATATAGATGGATTTTTAAGATCAAACCAAGTATGAAATAGAATTTTGCTTCAATGTAAGTATGAGACTGGCGATGGATCAAAGACACTGCAGCACCTAGGAGCAGAAATAGTTTAAATTTAACAGAGATTTTTCATCAGAAAGTATACCATAATTCCCGAGATGCTGTGAGATTGTAAGAGATTTTTCACCACATTATACTGTTCATGCGAGACAGGAGAAGAATTTAATTTGACACTATCTGCAATCTAAGAATGAAAAAGCTGTTGCAGTAACAGAAAAGGAATAAGTCACAACTTCAGCATTCCTTGCAACATTAAAGGTCAGGTTTAGGACCAAAGCAACAGTTCTGCATCCCCTAGGCAGCTCCAACCTCTGTAAAAAAGATTCAGTAAAAAATGAAAGCATGCCTAGAACTCAAATACATGGCTATCCATAAGACAAGACAATTCTCACTAAGAGCACACATTGGAATTTCCAGTGGGACAACACAGCTCATTTACTACTGCAAATGCTCTTGTATCAAGGGAATTGCCCTTGTGATATCCACTAATTCTTTTAATATCTTTTGAGCCTGCAGAAAGGATTTGCAGTGGCAAACCCTACCAAGGTTCTTAGGTAGTACATATGTTTTGTGTTTGCCTTGTTCACAATTTTCCTTCGAACTAGTTCTCCCAAATACTAACTAAACACCTAAGCAGGTAAGATAAAACCTCATTATTTCTCTCTTTGAGCAGCTGTGCAATTTTCATCTCCAGATTAAATAAACTTATTTCCAAATACAGACTCGTATTCATCCCTCCTGTACAGATAGCTTTGAATAAGTTAGAACCCAGTCTGCATGGTCTTTGCCCTCTGTAACAATATACATTGAGCAGTGAATTGAAATTCTGCTTTGGTTTGTAAAGCCAACTGTGCTTTAATCACTTCTAAAATATCTCAAAGTTTGTTCTTGAGGAGCCAGTGCCTACCAAGTAAAATTTGCTGTAACCCATATAGAAAAAAAGGCATTTGAGAAATTTGTATTTTGATGCTACCTAGTATTTAAGGCTATAATGCACACAGCAGTCTGCTTTCTCCTTTCCTTAAGGGCACTCTTAATAACTAAAATGAAACAGAATACCAGAACTTAAAAGCCCTTGATATGTACTTTCAATTTCTAAAGACTGCAAATTAAGCTTAGTACCTGAAAGACATAGACAATAACATAGACAGCCTACCTGTCTGCTGCCATAACCAAAGGGACTACTTGATAAATTGGTGGTAACACTGTGTAGGATGATTTCACCACTCAAAGATCCAGAAACAATATAGCCATCATTCCAATTATATGCAACACATGTGATTTCATCTTTATGCTCCTGTGGGAAAGGGAGGTTAGAGGGAGAGTGTTAAAGATATTCTTCTTAATTTATGCTTTTGCAAAAAAACTTCAACTTATTTTTTCTGACCATCTAGTAACATTTTGAAAGATTTAAGAGTTGGTATGGAATATCACAGAAAACAGCAGCAAAATATACCAAAGATCAATCATAACCACTCTCTGATCATTTGCATTGGTGGTTTTAATAAAATAGTAAAGATGAACACATAATTATATACAATATTTTAATATGACAACCACAGCGATATTTATTACAGGTGTTATAAATATTATTTAAAAGTGAAGTCTCCCAGAAACCAGTGATATTTGAATATACTTTCTGTTAATCTGATGTACTACTGACAACTTCCCCTTCTGTCACTTTTAGACGTAACACATATATTTACCAACCAGCTTTTCAGTACAGTCATTCACAGTGATGATATTGTGTATAATGAATATATTATTTTTTCCCCTATATTCCTATATAGGGGAAGACAATGGAGTACTTCTAACCCAAAAGTTAGGAATACATATTTAAAATATTGTATTGGATACCTAGAGGTTTTCTTTCCAACTGTAACTCTGAAAGAAAAAAAGGATAAATCAAAGCTGAAGTTTCGTAGTCTTAAAAGAGTGGTGCTAAATAAGGGCAAACCATCTACTGAAGGCATGTGGGAAAGATATTAAGCCATCCTATAGTTTTGTGCATCATAAAAAAGTTCTAGAGAATTCATACTGATCAGTTAGAAGACAACCATCTCCCAGTTTTGCACATTAGTTCTGCTACAGTGTTCCACAAATACAGAAGTGTTTTCTCATTCAACGTAGCAAAAACAGCAACTACCTGGAATGCAACTCCTGGAAAAAATCCCCATCAGACAACACCAACAAAAATTTGCAAAAATAAGAAGTCTATTCAGGAAATTTAAACACATTATTATAGAACTGTACTCTGAAAACACCAAGTTACATATGTTTGTTAAATTTGCTATTTACATCACATAAAGAACACAAACTTGAACAAGACCCAGATGTGTGTTAGCTCCTATCTGTGACCTTGATCCAGACAGACAGCAGACTTAGAGAAAGTACATTTTTTACAGTTAGCAGCAAAACCTGGGAGTGGAAAGCTACAGCTCTTCCTCAGCCAAACTTACCTTTAGGCTGCGGTAAATCTTTCTGGACTTCAGATCCCAGATATTAACTGTGTTATCAAGGCCTCCACTGACAAGATATGAAGAACTAGAATTCAAGCTCACACATGTCTGTTTTGCCTAATGGAGAAAGAAGAAAATGTATGCTAAAGATAAGGAAGGGATTTATTCAAATCTACTTCCAAGCATATTGATGTGTGTTTCCAGTTTCATCAGTACAAATAGTCCCACTGACAGACAGACCTATTTGTACTCTACAGCCATTTCCTAACAAAAGGCATTTAAAATCAAGTCCAGTTTGGACATATATTTAATACACTTTAACATGTAAGTTTATTAATTACTAAACCTTCAAATACTCACATTTGCCCATTCCCATTTTAAATTTTTTGACACCTTTTCCTCCAATATGCGTTTTCCCTTTAAATTATAGCTCCGTGAAGAGCAATCATAGTATTTTATTCAGGTACTCAGGTTTTTTTAAAGAAATCCTAAGTTAAAGAAAAAAAACTCTTTAGAAGGAAATCCAGAAGTTGTCTAAGTTACATACTTCACATTCCCTAAACATTACAGGGAATATTATAGCAGCAAACCTCATAATTCAGTTAAGTGGCTCTTTTTAAAATAATCACTGAAGCACCAGTTTTTGAAAAAAAAGGTCAATCTTAATGATAGGCCTACATTGAGGACAAATTATTATTCATTTCCATCACGTTGAAAATTCACTTTTAAGTTCTCAAGATTTGAGTGAAGAAAAAACAAGTCCATCTAATTATTGACATGATGAAATTGCAAAGGATTGCATTAGTTATAGACAAATTTATTGAAATCTTCAGGACAAACACTCCATTTTTGAAAGTGTTTGCTTCAGCGCCCTAAAACTTTTCATAAAATTTCCAGTCCAAATTAACATTACAACAGCTATTCAAGGAGAATAATTCGAATGGTTTAGAATACTAACAAGCTATTTAAGTGACCATGTGAAGAGACTCTTCTAAAACGAAGTCCAGCTTTTTAAAGTGCCACACTTCCTTTTAACTAGGGAAAAAAAAGCCTTGAACACAACACAAATTCTCTTGTTTCTTGCAATACAAGCTGGCACATGTACGCTCCAAGAACAACTCTTCCAAAGACTCTTATGTTTTCCAGTGTACAATTCATAGGCATGCACAGTACTGACAGCTCAAGCTGGAAAATGAAGTTCAAACTTGAGCTATTCCATTTCTTACACATTAGATAACATATGAACCATGACTGCCTCAAGTTGTCACATTTGCATAACTGCATCTGTATCTTCTTACTGACAGAACTGTTTTAAAAGCACTATTGCCCCCACTCTTTATATGTGTTTAACAATACACAAGGAAATGTTTTTACATATGTGTCATAATTCTAACAATACTAAAATTACATTGATCCCAATATGCAGAACAGATGTGAGACACAAAGGACACCAAGTGAACTGGGGAAAAAATGAGGGAAAAGCATTACTCATACTTACTCCTTCAGCTATTTCAAAGAGTGGGACAGGTTTGCTTTTACAGCTTGAAACAATTATTTTATCACCAGCAGCAGAAGCAGTAGCCAGGTATCTATCTTTGTCACAAGTTAAGGAACATAATTGTAGGATACTGGTGATTAATAAAAGCAACAGGAAGTTTCCCTTATTGAACAGAGGACAGATTGGCTAAACAGTCTAAAGCACTGGACCTTGAAGGGACCTAGAAACAGAAACATAAGGCTATTTTCTAAGCTTTCATTAAGAAGCTCTTGAATTAACTACAGCCCTTACTTGCCAATACAAGACAGACAGCAATTTCTTTGATAGAAAATACTAGAAATATCTGCCAGGTATTATTTAAGAGCTCTTTACCACTAAGGCAGCTTATCCAGTCTACAATTCTGTTTCCCCATACCTCCAAGTAAGAGCCCCATTTATCACTAGTTCAAAGGAATGTCTGTGGCTGTTAGCAGACTATGGATTTAAAGAATGGTCCTGGTCATGACAAATGTCAGACTACTTCACCATACAGTTTCCAGAGTACAAAGAGCGGCTGCCAGTTTCTCCCACTCTGTACTGAGAGAAGAAAAACAAAAGACTAAAAAGAACCTTTTATGAAACCAAGTACTCCAAAGTAATAAGAACATTTATAGAATCACAGAGCAGGAAAACTGCATCTGCACCGTCACCAAACCAAACTGAGTAATCATTCAGTCTTCTGGCCAATGCCCATTGTGATTTTGCATTTCCTCATTAAAGAATAACACAGGTTAATTGGCTGGATTTAACACAACAGAACCAGTAGGCAGAGTAGCGCTTGCTATTGCTTGCATTATTTTAAGGCACATTTGTATAATTTTACAGAACTATGCGTAACCAGAACTAATGCTTTATCCTTAACAAGCTGACAAGTCTATAAAGTACTTCATTGTTTCAGTTTTGGGAGACGAAGAGGAGCCTTGGTAGAAGAAAGCATCTAAGACAGACTGTCTGTAGATAGTTTACTAAACACACACTAGTGTGTATGCATACACATGAAAACATTATATCTGCGCTTCAAATTCTCTGCAAGCTCCATAGCTAAAACATTCATTTGTGTTCCAATTGGTACAGCCTTTTTTTCTCATACATTAACTTTGAGGACAGACATTCAGAACACGGAGGACTCATATGCTGTGTGCCAGCGTCCTGGCCTCCTACATCAAGATGAGGCACCACCACCTTCTCCTGTGACAGCCACACAAGTTGTTTACCTGACAGCCCACTGAGAGTTCTCATATGTTCATCTCATATGTACACTTGGCCCCTTGTATCACTATCCAAGACTTCCCTGGCTTCCAAGTCAGAGGTGAAAGACCTAAATGGGTCAGATCCATTTTGATGACAAACCACCACCATCCCACAAATGTTTTCCTACACAACAACAGGTTTGTGCTTCCTCTCCAAATGCTACAAGCAATGGAAAGCCAGTGCTTAGAGGTAAGTGAACACTATGAAAGATCATCAGAATCAACAATAAGCTGTCCTACAAAAAAAAAAATCTTTGATTACAATTCTCCTCACTATACTATGTATAGAATTTTACTACACCAGCAGTTGCTTTGCTCAAGCTTGTCAGTTAATTAAGCACTGTATTGAAAGCGAGCACCATAATCAACTACTGAAGAAACAAATGAGTAAGCTTTACAGTTGGCAGGCAATTCAGGCACATTACAGCCATTAGAAAAGTGTGGGCTCCTGAGATGAGAAACTTCTTCAGAATTATTTACCATTATGAACTCATTCTGCAAGTCCCTTCAGCACGAGGAACCGCAAAACTCTGGTCAAAATAGATACCAATATTTTTATGCAAGACTTCAAAATGCATCAGGCCTCTGTTTTACAAACACTTCCATAAAAAAGGAAAACTAAAAAATACACTGGAATTTTGCAGAACACCCACAGAAATATGGCTGAAACTGTAAAGGATACTATTGCTGGCCCAGCACAGTGAACTGACTGGATGTGAGGGCGTATGTGGGTTGAACTGCTCCACCACAGTGAAAGATGAGGAATCCCATATTTTAATATCATCTCCTGATGATGCAAAACGTATGCTTTCTTGCATGGCTGCACCTGTTGTGGCAGAAATAAAAGAATAAGTGTAAATACATAAAATTTAAAAATCAACCAGGCAACCTAACAATTCAAAATGACAATTATAAATGGTACAGTTGAAGTTTTCTTGATACCTGCAGCATTTATTTGGAGAGTTAAACAGTTAGTACCGTTCAGCTGCACATACGAATGAAAGCAGCAGACACTCCAAGCTTTTGCTGCTTGAACTCTGGCAGGAAATGCGTGGTTTCTTTCTCACAAAGCCAGGCCCTCTATGGCATGAAGAGACTAAAATGAAGGCTTTATCACCACAGTTCACAGCTGCCTACCAGGAAGCCCTGAGTATCTGAAGGACCCATTTCCCACCAGTAGATGGGGATATACAAACCAGAATCAAACTGCTGCAGGACAAGGCTGGCAGCACAGACCTAAAGGACTAACTTCAGCGTTCATCTCACCACTCCAAAGAAGACATCCGAGAATCCTTTAAACTAAACCTTTGACAGTAGAATACAAGCGACAGTGAGTCGCCTTTCATCGCACCCTACAAAACATTACGACGCAAAAAGGCCAAGAACAATATACTGCTACTTATTTTGAACTACACCTTTGAAGACTTAAAGCCAGGTTAACCGGTGCCTGGTTTGAAGCGCTGACTCTTAACTTTTTATTCCTGGTAATTTTGAACTATCAACAGACAAGGACTGTAAATGTGAGCCTTCCTTTCAGCTGAGAGCACCAACACTCCTTAGCCAAAGTTTGCGGGACGCTTCCACACAGCTTTAGGCCATTCATTCTTACTGCCGCAACTGTTAACACTCACAAAAGTACACAAGAAAGTCAGAGTCCACATACGCCTTCCGTGGGCAGCAGCCCGCGGAGCCGCTGCTCCCGCCTCACACAGAGCTTGGCTCTCAACAAGCAATTCAGCGCCGGAGGCCGCGGGAGGAGCCGCTCGGCGCACCCCGCCCCTCGGCATCGCCACCGCCCGGCCCCGGCCCCGCTCCCGCGCTTTCCCCGCGGCGCTGCGCACCTGGCCGGGCGGGCACCGGGCCGAGCCCCCGCTGCTCGCCCCGAGGCCCGGCCCAGCGCCGCCTGAGGGACGGGACGGGACGGGACGGGACGGGACGGGACGGGACGGGTCCGGTCCGGCCCCGGCTGGGCCCGGCCGCGCGACCCCGGCCCCGCGCGCTCGCGGCCCGACTTGCCGCGCCGCGCCCAAGTTCACACGCCCCGTCCCGGCAGCCCCCGCGCGCCGCTCCCGGCGCTACGGCGGCCCGCAGGGGCCGCGCAGCCGCGCGGGGCAGCGCCGGGGTCGGTGGCCGGGGCCGGGGCTGCGGGCCGGGCCCCCGAGCCCGCACGGCACGGAGCCGCTGCTGGAGGGAGAGGGCGCTGGCCGCGCAATAAGCCCCCCGAGACGCACCAGATCTGCCGCGTTTTGAACTGGAAACGCAGATTTCAGTGCTGAGCAAAAGGCATCCAGTACAGGCGGCATCTGGGGTGTCCGTACCTCTGGGACACGGGGACATCACGGCGACAGAGCGAAATAGGTGATAGCAGTTAATGCATTACTTCTAGCAACACCGAGCAATGGAGAATTGCGGCATCTGTTTCCCGACTTGCAATAGAGCCGTTACCCTGGCCATGCTGAATTTTACAGAAGGAGGGACATTTTTGTTTTCATCCGGTAAAATAAAAGGTAGCAGTTTCTTTAGGGTGATAGGTGTTTGCATTCCTGCTTTCTACCCCTACCCAAAAAATTATATACTAAATGTAAAGATATATTAGACGTGGAACCTGTAGCAAAACTTTCTGTAGACTTCGAGTGAGTCTTTACCCTGTGTACTCTCAGAGCCAGTCGAGCTGAAATGTCTGATTTACTTTCCTTTTCTGATGGAGTCTTGATTTTCCAGGTTCATTTAGTATCTAGTCTGTAGAAGAGAACTCAGAATCGGAGAAAAGAAATCATGCCACTGTTACACAAAATGCCATTATTTCCCTACAGCGTTGAGGATCATGTCTTTGTTGCATCTATTAATCCTCATTAACCAATCATTAGTCATAATTTATATCTTCAACCACCTGCCTTCTCAGCTGAGTGTTAAGAGATCTACAGCATTCCTGCAAGTCTTCTACTCTTGCTCCATTTTATAATCCTAATTTGCTGCTAAACCTGTCATGTTTCACTTCTGAGGCCAGCACTTGTTATTCCATTCTAGCTTCAGTACAGAGAGAATCTAAAGCCTTTTCTTTACCACAGCCACATCCCTGGCTTTTTTCTTTATCTCCTCACTGTGGAGCATAATTGTTTTTACAGACAGATAGGTGAGCAGCTGCCTGACAAGCCCTGAAGCCTTGAACAGTTAAAAATTTGGAGGATTTTAAGTAAACGTGATCAGCATGTATTGCTTCATTCTGTAACAGCCTTTCAGTTAAATCAGTTTTTCTTGCTGGTAGGACCTTTGCTGGCATTTTTTTTTTATGCCAGTGGCTGTGCTGTGCTTGTTCTTGGTATTTGCAAGGAACCACTGGGACACGTTGGTGTATCCTGTTTGGGGAAAGGACCACAGCTATAAGCCCAACCTTTAAAGCCAAAGTGGTGTTGCTGCTGAAAGGCCACCTGTGCAAGGCAGGGCATTCCCAGCAATTGTACAAGGCTGTAAAAGCAGTGGAAGTGTGAGCAATATACAGGTGAAGAGAGGCAAAAATAGTTTATATAATATTTTTAACTGTATTATTACTATTATTATTATTACAACTTTTTGCACATAGAAATAGTCTTTCTTTTCCCATAATAATTAGACCTGGATTGATAACAATTTTTGGATTAGACTAAGATTTCAATTATGCTAATACATTTTTGCCTTTAAACATACATAGGTTTCCTCTTTGCCCATAAACAAGGTTTTCATTGTAGGGGCAGTGACATTAGGTTCTGAAGGATGAGCCACAGAGTTCCAGGGGAATAAAACCAGTCAGGACACTAGGGAAAAAAAGACCTGAATTTCTTTATGGTTATAATTGGTTTTTTAGAGTGGTTTGGAAACCATTTAAAAGTTGGTATTATCCCATTTGGTAGTGGAACCATAGGAATGTGACATTGTGTGATGATAAAATATATACAGTAATTTCATATGATAGACAGGACCTTGACTTTCTCTGCTAGCTCTGCTGTATAGTAGCTGTATGATGCCAGAATTCACAGGGAATGAAGCAAACATCACTGCCAAGAAGCAAGGAGCTTTGCCTAGGGCGTTGAAAATTTTTCATGGTTGCTGAAATGTACTTTTCAACTCTGAATGTCTGGCCAGGAGCTAAACCAGCCCTGTAGGTGCTCTGTGTTTTCACAGACTTTCACCCTCCACACAGAACTATAGGGCTGGCTCAGTCAGCTCATGATTATTTTGTAGGTAGCACATTCTGGTTCCGCACTGAGAGTTTTGGTGCCATTTGCTTCAGCACAGCCTTTCCTTTTTTTCTTTGCACATTAAGTAGAATCCTAAATGATGCTGAGATGGTAGATAAATGAGAATAATTCTAATTATCTCTGGGGTTTCAAAGTGGAAAATTAAATTGCAGTGGTAAATATTTGACTTCAGCACTTGCCTCTGGACCCTTTCACCCAGTCTGTTTAAAAGATTAACCTATGCTTCATATTTTCACTTCTCTCATTTAATGATGTTCTCAGTATCTTTAACTCAAAGAAAACCTTTGTCAAGCATAAATGGATCTCTCTGCTGGCTTAATTAGTTCAGCATATTAGCCAACAATTAATTCTAACTCCATCATTATTCTTTTAAAGAATCTTCCTTCTCTGATTTCACTGAAATGGACTGGAAACAAATGACTGTTCCATTACAGTGTGTCTCAACTGAATAATAACATAAATAGCCTTCCTCTTTCATTCAAGGATCTGAAAATATTTTCCAAATGTTGATGCAGAAAACTTAAAATCCCTCACTGATGAGGGGATTACTGTTACCTTCAGATAAAGAAACTGAGGCATAGTACGGCTAATTACTAGGATTATTTTGTTAGATTGATGTCATCCAGAAAATGAATATATACTTTGGACAACAAAAAATTGTGAATTGGAGCTGTAGTGGAATTTAAAAACCAGTCACATGCAATTGGATAGATCTGTGTGAAATTACTGATTTCCATATCATAAAATTAATTTAACCAGAAATAATTTCAAGTTACTATATATTTGTAGGCATGAGAAATCCTGTGAATGCCTTGAATATAGAACATCTTTCAAGGCACCAATATAACTTAAAACGATATTGAAACAGTATTTGAAAACTGAAATATTCTAAAATCCATTCAGACCTTTCACTGTTAAGCTCCGTGTTCAAATTCAATTTGGGCTCCAGCATGTTCTTGATGATACAATTTTTAATTACAGGGCCAGAAGCTGTTTTTTTTTCCTCAGCATTTTTGCTTCATTCTGTTCACATAACAGAAAATACTGAAAGAATTTAAAAACCCCAAACACCTCTTTTTACTATAAGTCTTTCTTGTCCCTCACCCAAGGGGATGCACTGAAGATAAAATGTCATTCTTTTCAGAATCTTTCAATTTCTCCCCAAAGTGTGCTCTCCCTCTCTTTTTTTTTTTTTTCTCTCTCTCTCTCCTTGCCCCATCCCTCCATTTTTTAGATAGAGAAGCACTATCCATCCCTTCCACAGATGGAGAATGGAGAAATAGTTCAGTTAAATTTTGAAAAGAATTGGTAAACATGCCAGGGGTTCAAAGCAGTCAATAGCTGTCAATAGTAGCTCTTTGGCATTGTTGTATGGGGCAGATCACAGAGAAGAACTTCCGACAGCAGGAAGATCTTCCCTTGCAAAGTGAAATCCTCATTCTTCCTCTTCCTTTTTAATTTTGGAGACAGTGACACAGACAAGTATTCTATGCAAATCTAATTCAGCATGGTGCTGACACAAATCTATTCTGATTTCACATATTGAAGGTTTTAGTCTCCATTTACTGCTAAGGACAAAAACCCCACCCAACTACTGCAATACATAACCAAGAAACAATTTGCTTTGTAATTGCTTTTATACTTTTTTTTTCTGTCTGATTACTGGAGACATTCAGATATGAGCTTCCCTCCATACAAGCAGTTTTTAACTAAAGAGTTTAATTATGCTAAATATGCTAAAAGAAAAATGTTTTCTCCAATGTTTCTTCTGAAACCTGCATTGAATATTTTATCTTGTGTTCATGAGAATAAAATCTGCTGCCATGGATACAACATTTTGATGTTATTATTTCACTGTGCTGTGTTAAAGGATAATATTTCTATTTAAAACAAAAATTTTAGAAAATATATATTATAGGAAAGTAAGTATAGTAATGTATTTTAAATGAATAGGTAAGGGCTTTTATTTAATATTTCTGTTTCAAGTATAGGAAATATAACAAGGTCCAGACAGGCAGCACTGAAAAAACACCTTGTCTGTAATAGAACCTCACTTCCATTTTCACCTGATGCTATAACCAGTTTTGGAAATATTAATTAAGCTGCATAAAAGTCCTGTGATAATCCTCAAGGTGACCCCAGACAAAAAAGGTAGGTTTTTAGTTTTTTACAAAGCACAACAAAAGACAGAACACCTTGTTTGTTTGTTTTTAAAAGTTGCAATTTCATACTTCTTCCTTGTAAAAGAAAAATGAGTAATGTCAACTTTTATTTTTCTGCTTTTTGAAAAACTACAGAATAATAAATTCTTTTCATGAAAGAATAATGCTAAGTGTCTCCTCCAAACTGGCTGTTAGGCAGTCGAGTTAAATAATCAAACTAACTCAGTTTTAAAATTGTCTTGCAAAAATAACTGCCCTATCCATTACTCACTTTTTCCTTTCTTTACATCATTGTATCATCATTATCCTTCTAATTTTCCTACTACCTACAGCATTCTAGAAAAGTGTACACAAAATAAAAAACAGCACAACTTTTAAACAGCTACACATGACGCAAATACATCCAGTGTTCTTTCTTTTATAGGAACAAAGAGAAATAGGAGAGAACTTTTTTCCCTTTCTTCCTGCACTGATCACATTTAGGATACTCATTATTCAGAATCTTACCTCTCTCTCCCTCTTCCTCCCTAAAAGAAACTCAACAAAGTAATATTTTTCTGAAAAGCACAAGCCAAGGTAAATGTGCAATTTCCAAATAACTAAAAAAAGTTTATTGTTTTATCACTGGGCTACAGTACAGAGAATGCCTGACTGAAGTGAAAGGGACTGGCATTTTTCACAGGAAATGAGCCCAGGAATGGTAACCACTAATGCTGAATTTTCCTGGAAATACAAAACCATAACTAGTTATAGGACAAGTCTCACAGGATTGCTGCCCAAATGTCCTGGGGTTTTTTTGCTGTTTGTTGCAAACAAATCAATACAAGTAACAAAGGAGTGCCTGGCTTTGGGATGTGAGCAAAACCAAAGGGCCATGGCCTCTCCCTGGTCTGCTAATTCACTTGTTCATGTCAGATTCTCCATCTCAATCGCTGGAGCATTTCAGATGCTCCACCCACTGAGATGGAGAATATGCTCAAGCATATTGCCTCAGGTGGCTGTTGTTAGGACTCATTTGTATTTCTTGAGTACTTCAAAATAATATTTACAGCAACATTCGCAAAGGTTCCCTTAGCTTTTTAGAATTATATAAAAAATATTCTGCATTGTACCATTTTATTCTTTGTACTGTCTTGTTAGAGGGGGAGTTGTTTATTTGTTGGGGGGGTTTTGTTTGGTTTTTAAAAAAACCTTTCAAATTATGAAGACATCTGAATGATCACTTGCACCCTCAACAACCTGAAATGCTAGTTTCCAAACAGATGAATAAAAGAACAAGCTCAGTGATCATTTTAGCCCCACCAAAAATTCTTGACTTCAGAAATAATACCAACTTTTGATAACTGCAAAAGCAATTTAAAAATTGCTGATGAGAATACAACTTCAGGGGGAAAAGGAATATCTATTAGCAGGAACTATAAGGCTACAAACCTATTCAGCTTTTCTAAACAATAAGAAATTGCTTAGTGAGTGCTAGAGAATTCTCTTATAAAGAAACTACTTAAAAATATTAAATTCCTAAAAATTATTTTTATTTTAAAAACTACTATTGCTTAAATAATTGGAAACAGCCCAAAAGTGAAAATTATAAAACATAACAGGAGCCAAATCCTGGTGTGATTAATGAAGTTGTTATATTAACACTGGAACTTAAGTCTAAGTCTTTAGCATTCAGCTAGTAACTGAATTGCAAAACAACATTTAGTGAAGCAGAGAAATGATCCAATTGAAAAGACTTCCTTCAGTTATTATACATCCATGTGCAAGATCAAATATATCTTTCAAATTTGTTATTGATTGCAAAGTAACATCAAATGGTATCTGAAAAAAAAAAATACAATGTAAATGAATGACTTTATTAAGCTTAGAGATACCAAAAAAAGTACATATATACCAATACACAAATATATACCAATACATACATATATATACACCAATATACATACACATATATACCAATAGTTTTATATAAAGCCAGAATTCTGAACTACAACCAATGAGTAAGTTAGAAATATTTATTGCCTTGGTATAAATTTGCGATTAATGACATCTCTTGCAGGAAACTAGTAAAACAGAATTCAAGGGAGGAAACCTTTATGAACAGTCTTGTTCACAAAGTTTATCATGATCATTTGTAGGTAAAATGAAGAGCGGTAAGTATAGTTAGTAATTTGGAAGGCTTTTCCTAAGATGAGAAATTGAAGGAATTGAGCTAACAGTAAAAGGTGAAAAGGGCAATCATAAACTGGTTTGAGTGTCCATTGAACACAGAGAACTTTTTAACTGATTTAGGTATCAGCAAAAAACAATTGAAGACAGAGATGATTGGAATAAGTTACACAGGGAGGTTAATTTTTAATGCAATTATTTTATTTATAAATTTACTTCTAACATTTAAGATTGGAGCTTCCAAACACTATACTTTATCTCCCTCAAGGACATAGCTACTCATTAAACAGCATTAAAAACAAGCAGGCTGATCATTTTTTATTCTTAAAAAATGAAGAGTCAAATCATTTAAAATGAATAATTCAATGAAAATACACTTTCTCAATTTATAAATATAATTCAGGGCTGAATCAAAAGCACTGTAGGGCATGCAGAGAGAAAAAACAGAATCAAAGAAGAGAAAGTGGAAACATGACAGAAGAGTGACAGCTCAGACAAAGAGAAACAAAGACCACAAATTAGAACTGACTTTGCCCAATTAATTCACTAGAAGATGAGCAACAGAAAAGTGTTTGGTAGGGGAAAATGTTGAAAAACTACATATAAGAAATGTATCTGCTGCCTTCTCCTGCATGCTTGAAAACAATGGCAATGTACTATTCTGTGGTGTACATAGTCCCTCCTTGAGCTTTCTGTCTCTGGCTGAGACAGGGTAATGCACACATACAACTTATGTGAAAGTTTGGAAATGCTACTTTGAAATATGCTATAGATAAGGAAGTGCTAAGCACCCTACAAGTTCTATTGGCTTCAGAGAAGAAGAAAGATACTCAGCATCTTGAAGGTTTAGGCTTCAGCTGCTCAACCAAAACTTCCATATCTCAAAGCATCTTAGTTTAAAGTTTGTATTTGAAACTTCTTGATGAAAAGTTCTGTGATGTTCCACCTGGTTGTGGAATTTAGAGAGAATAAAATAGCTCAAGAAACATATTCTTAATAGAAGAACGCCACTAAATCTGCTCCCTCACTTCCATCATAGATCCACAAATATAAGCAGGCAAAGTGAAAGGAATTCACAAGAATTTAAATAGTTCCAGAAGTTTTCTTTCATGATTCTGTGGAAGTTTGTATCTTTCCCTAGGAATCTATCAAATCTTGCTATCATGGAAGATACTACATTGGGACTCTGAAAAGTGCAGCTTTGCAGAAGGGATGTGGGTGTATTCTGATGCATTGATAAAGCCAGATTGTGTAATATAAAGGCCTGGGTGTCATTTGAGAGAGAACTTCAGGATGGATAATGAGGGGTGGCAAGAATGGTGCAATGTGTATCAAAGGGAAGTGTGTACTCTCAGGTACCAGGCTGCAGGATGCACAGGACAGATTCTCACTGCTGTAACAGGCACTATTCTCTCTCAGGTGGGTCAGATTCTGTTCTGGTAGGAAGAGCTCTCTGACTGGAAGAGTACAGTGGATGCCTTTTCCATTATCATTGCATTGTGAACAATTACTGGCAAGATATTTGAGGATCAATTGAGGGAGTGATATGTTACAGTGGATTGCAGAATCTTCTGTGGACTCCCTTGAGCCCTGGCAGCTGTGGTCCTTTCCTGATGTCCCCAAGGTGGCTGAGAACACTGAAAGCACTGCTCCCCACCATGGGCCAGTTCCCACAGTCTCCTCTGGGATACTGACTGCACTGGGTAACATCACGAAAAAGATGCTTTGTCCAGCAGCATGGACAAAAAAGTGGCATGCTATCTCTCAAAACATGTCATGGGCAAGGCAGAGAAAGCTAAAGAAAATGGAATAATCAAGCCTGAGTAACTGCAAAAACACAAGAATGGAAAGAAATTGCATTTGGCGATTCCATCATGGAAATTCACTGGAGTCTGTGCAAACAATGAGAGAGTGGTGGATAATCTGTATTAACCATTATGAGCAAAAATCCCCTTTTAATACATTTTTGCATGTATGAAAAGTTGATTCTAATGAACAGTGAAGATATTCGCAGTTTGTAATCATGCACATTTGTATTTTATTTGTAAAGATGATAAAATAAAACCAAAACAAAATAAGGAAAAAATGGGAAGATGCTTAGTGGTATAATCCATGTTTCAGTTTAATTGAATGATTGTTTTATTTTAGAAAACAGATTTTTACTCTTAATCAGAAGAACATACCTCAGTTAATGGAGAGGACAGGGCTGGAACAACAGACAGCAGTGCTTTGACTTCAGATAAACACCTTTTAATAATTTCCTAATGGTATAAAACAAGAAAATATTTGTACTATCTGTGTACTACAAACATATGCTGTACTATCAGTCTCCTCCGATAAGCTAACAGATGGCTCAGCCTTCGAAAATTTTTCAGAATATTCAAATTTTAGGTTATTCTAATTGAATTCACAGCAAAGTAAACCTTAGCTGACGAATATAAATTTTCTGCAACACAAATAGTAGTGTTTCCTGTACAAACACAATGCCCAAATCTTGCAATTTCTACTGAGGCAAAATTGCTCCTGGTTCAGGTTTTAAATCCTGTGACTGAGCACACTTTTGCTATGTGTTTACTGAAGATATGATAAACAAACACCCTGACAAGATGATATTTATACATGTATAATGCATAGCATGTTAATCTTATTAGTATTCTAAGCATTTTTTTACCAATTACTGACATATATTAATGAAATTTTGAGCAAACACCTTCAGGTAATCAGAAACACCCACTAAAGGACAGCTCTGTCTACCCTCCTGAACACAGTGATTGGCCAAAATATCATTTGTTCTCCAAGATGGTCAAAATACAGCCTCGTAATAATGGCACAGTGCACAATTGTCACTGTTTCACAGCATCCATCAGACAAAATGACAGCCTCTACATCATTAATCATTTCACATAATAGATATAAAGCGAATCCTGTCACATGATAAATGTCTCCCACTTTGAAAATAAACGTCTATTTTGCCTTGGCATTTATCAAGCAGCACTTATGCTGTGGCAACTTTCTATTCCAGTGACATTATCTCAAACAGAGCACATGGAAAATTCTGAAACTACCTTTTGTGTGTGTGTAAGTGGGGAGAGTATTTGCTTGTGGACCATATTCAGCCTTGCTAATTAAAAAAAAAAGAGGATGGCATAGAGAAAATGAAAATAAATTCCGTGCCAATTTTAGTCATCTCTCAATAATGTTATTAGAAGGTTCTTATTTCAGAAACCACCACTGCCCATTTTCCATTGAAGATGTGTAACTGATGTTTAAAAAGCACTTCTGGGTTGATCACCATGCTAATTTAACACACTGCCAAGGATTTTCAGATGTAGATTACTATAAATTAGGTATCAGTTTCCAATCTCTGTACCTGAAGAGGTAGCCTTTATTTTCAGAAGAAGGTTGAAAATGCCTGGGTTTTTTATCTCAAGTGACAAGCAATATATAAGGAAAAGTTAAATATTAAATAAAGAGTGAAATAAAGTATTTCAAGTTCTCTTTAAAGAGATGAGGGAAGCTTAACACTTGCCTTTATGTCTGCCTTCCAAGTTACCCATCATTTATTTCCCCAAAACAGACATCTTAAAACAAGTCAAACGTATATAAGAGCCAAACTGTCCCCACTTACTTCTGTTTTATCATCAAGATGCACTTTCACATCACTTCTTTTGGGTTTATTTGAAGGACTTATTTTCAAAGTTTTATTTTGCACAAGAAAACTTGTAGGTACTGAAGTTGAAAAGCTCTTAGAACCTTGCATCAATATTTCAACTTGCTCCTTCAGATCAGACAATTTCTCCCTTAAAGAAATAATTCTAAAAGAAGACAAAGTTTTTTATTATTACTGTTATAAAACAACAATATTTGTTGCTTCCAGTTTCTAATTAAGGTGATCTAGCTTCTATTACATATTGATTAGGTTCTACATTTTCTTTCATTTCAAGATTGATCTCATAATTTTACAAAAATATGTTTTCCATTTAATAAGGTGGATATATAGAACGCATTAGATTTTTACATAAAAAATGGGAAGTATTATTTTAGGAATGCCTCTCTAAGAAACAGCTTTTTCATCCAACCAGCACAAGGGTGGCAAATCCTGCCCTTTATTTTTTCCCTTCCACCCAGTAAGCAGTTCCAAAATTTTAAGACTAGATGAATGACAAGAAAGAAATAATGAAAAATGCCATAGGATGTAAAATTAAGGGCAGAGTCTGGTGCTACAACTGAGAAAAATTCTTGCATTCTCAGAGTTGTAATATGGGATGGAGAAAGTAGATGATGCACTCAGAGAATGGAAATAACTGCTGGGAGTGCTTCTTAGATCTGCTACATTGCTATGTCAGTGTAATATAATTAGCATATGTTACTTGGTTCTTTAAGAATCAAAACTAAAATGCTAATAAATGCATTGAAAAAAGCAACTGTTTGGATGGGTTTAACACATGTATGACATCTTACCATTTTTACAGTGAAAAATCTTTGAAAAGCAAAAATGAATGCTTTTAAAGATTTACAGCTCTTTGATATTTTGTACTTTATTTTCTCTCATCCTAAATGGCTGATTGATCTTTAATACAGCATGAAATAACAGGACAGAGTCAGTGATTATTTACCTAGCCAATGGAATCCACAAGCAGCCTGAAAACACAGACGTTGACCTGATGTCACTAATCTTGAGAGGGTTTGTATTATAAGCATAAAGCAACAAAACCTATAAAAGAGATGGGATGGGTAAACTGTAATGCAGTAGACCTGAGCTATTTCAGTGATACAAGAGTACAATAAATATCAAATACTGATAGTGTACTGATGAAGCTTTAGATAACTGACCTTCAAAAAAGAGAGGAGTGTGACTTCATATGAATTTGTACTATACCCAGTTTTTATAAGTTTTAAATTAATTTAATTAATTAAATTGGATATTATTACTATGGGTTTGAAAATTAGATATACCCTATGGTGTCACTATCAAAATCCCAGCGTTGTCCTGATCCTGGTCAATCGTATGCATGGCTGTCATCATGCTAGGTTTAAATCCATTAAGTGTGCATAACTCACCAATCTAAAAAAGCTATACCATTATAAGAAAATTAAGTAGAATGTTCTCATCTTTCACTGCAAGAATTTAGTAGTGCAATTGAAAATATGCTTCCTAATGGTAGCTGAATGTGTTGACTATGTAGAAAATGTCAAATATATGGCATTCATGCATTATTTAGTTTTAGGAGTTGTCCCTGGTCCTCTACTGATCTGTATGGCCATGCTAAAGTAACCTGCAAAGCCACATTAAAAGCTACATTATTTACATTATCTTCACAGGGCTTCTATCAGTTTCCTAATAAAGATAAATGGGTCTAATAGAAATTTAGAAACAGATCTTCTATGCAAAAAAGTTTAAGATCATGGATTTTTATTGCTGTAGCAGAAATTTTACCTACGCATTGTTCCCTTGTGTAAAGATAAAACAAATTCCATGTCATAGCTTCTCACATTCCTGCAATCCTCTCATTTCTTTCATCTTTCATGTTCAGTCTGATCTTTTAGGAAAATGAGGCTTACAAATCCCATTTTCCTTGTATATGTGTATCTTTGCTTTTCCAAGAGTTTCCCACCAAACTATTATTCAAATGTATCAGTCAGGTCTACCCAAACTTAGAATGGACATCAGGAATCTACAACAGGCATGAATACAGTATAGCCTAGAAGCCCTATATGGGAAAAAAGGTGGGTTTTTTTGACCTGCCAACAAAAATCTGTCAGGGCATTCTGTTTTTTTAAAGAGCAGGTTTTCAGCAGACTAAATAAATTCTTCTTATCACCATAATTCTATTAAAAAGCTGGTAACTCATAACACAAATATTCACTGGAAATGAGACTTAATTTGCTCCACTACCTAAGGAACTGCTTTGCTCTAGTTATACCTTAGTTTCTGTATCATTTGATGGCTTTGCCACAGAAGGAATATACCATTGAATGTTAATTTCCTTATCTGGAGCACTTGCTGCCCTACTCTCAGTCTTCTCATCTTCTGCAATGATAGAAACTGGAGAAGGCATTCTCACATGTGACATTACTGATGTAGTTTCAGAAACATCAAGAGACATCTGAAACACAAAATAAACGTTAAGTTTTCAGTAAATCATAATATTTAATAGTATTTAAATTATATAATTTAAATAAATTTTAAGTTTAAACTATATGTTCTGTAGTGAAACAGGAAAAATCTGTTCTAATCTAGTGTCTACTGGAATTGGTATGACTTTCATTCTAGAATAAATATATTTTTATTTAGGTAAATGGGTAGTTTTTAAAAGTGTCCTTTTTACCAAGTTAAGACTTTTCAGTGTTTATGTGATGACACGTTTCTAAAGGTAACACAAAGGATCTGTAGGTTGACTTAGAGACACGCACAGTCACAAAGATTGTTGCCTTTGACTTAAAATCATTATGGCATTATGGGTTTGGCTCAAATCTATTATTTGGTACACTGATAATACAAAATTTAGTGATTAAAAGTAATTTGTCAAATATACATATTGATAATTAAAATAGGATTCTGAATGTTAGAATAATGCTTTATTTATGTTTACCTATCTGTTTTCTCAGCTGCGCAACTAACAAAGGGTGACACCTGCTGAAAATTCAATCACTTAATTTGTGAGGATTTGTTGTATTTTATAAAATACATATGGAACATTAGCAGGGCATTCATCAAATAGGTACTGTTGGCTGTCATTCACCAGGGAATTAATGCAGGAACACTGTCAGCCAACATTCATGTATGAACAAAACCTTTTCATAAAATTGTGAAATATTTGATATAAAGGCTGAACAGTAACACACCATCTCTATTTTTTAAAGTATTACACGGATCTGCAAAGAACACTGGCCAAACAGTCACATTTTCAGGGAATGTAGAGGCTATTTGAAAAGGTTCCAATGTCTCCATCATTGGTTCCAAAATGTGGACACTGGAAACAGCTCCCTGGGAAGTCAGTTCTTTTCAAATTTTGAATGTTCATTACTGAAAAAATGGAGAATTTTACCTACTTTCTCTATAGAAAATTCAGTGTCTGACAACTTCAGGGCAGTAAATCCAAGTGAGCAAAAGATGGATTTTCCACAATAATCTATTCTTATGCCAGTTAGCTGTTAACTAAGCCAGTTACCATCCCACATGAAACTTTAGTAGAAGTGAAGGTAACAATGAATCCAGGCATGTGGAAGTCAAAAATTTGAGTACATGGATGTACCTTCAGTGGCCATAACCCATGGTAAGCCACGAGGTGTGCATGGAGGACCCACCCACTACAGCCCTCTTCTAATTCAGTAATGAATCACCCACTGTCCTGCTAGCATGAACTGTGAACAAAACTAGGAGAAAACACATATATGGACATGTGAAGAACCTAATTCATTCTGTGCCCCTGAACTAGAGCTCTTAAAATTCCGTATTATGCTATATATTTCTTTCTAAAATGCTTGTTATGGGGTTTGGGTTTTTTTTTTTCACTGAACTGCATCCTTTGGGTTTCTATTCATATTGAATCTTTTTGAAGAAGGACATTACAACTGCTGTTGTCAAACTGGTAGGTTGCTGAATGACATACATAAATGTTTGTCTATTCAACTTTCTTAAAAGCCTGAAAAAAAAAAACTGTCTTAGTCAAGTATTTCCAGATCTACTTACTATCATGGAGCAGAATAGAAAGCAAGCATGAAAAACGTAACAGGGCTCAGAATTTTAGTTATAGACCTAATGTAATTTGGATTCTTTGGTCAGCAGACCTGAAAAAGCCTTCAAGAATCAAAAATAGAGTACAGAGATAGATATAAGCAAAACAACTTCGTACATAAAAATCATTCTTTCAGAAAGTATGTCTATTTGTACTGTTAAAACTCAAAGTAATAAATTACAGTTACATTTTTTTAAATAACTTCTATAACCTTTTGGATAGTTAAAGCTTTTAAAAATGTTGTGATAAAAATCAATGAGTCTTAGAATTAAAAAAAGTAAGAGCTTTATGCTTGTTAGCTGTCTACAACAGTGAAGTTAACACATGATTATGCAGCTTGCACCCATCATGAACATGACAGTGAGCTCTGAAGCTTATTATTCTAGGATACTGTAATACTAATTATGTCAAAAAAAGGGCAGACATAGTAAAATAATTTTTGATATATGATGGCTGTTATAAATGTCACATACCATATATTTACAATTTATTCAGTGGCACAGTCAGCTCTTTGTTAGGAAATGAGTAATGATATGCTGTCCAACACTGCAGAAAGTTCTCCAACTCTAGACAAGCTACTTTCAAAGAAGTATTTTTATTCATTTTTATAACATACTAAGTTCTCCCTCCTCAAGGCTCCCCTGTCTCTATTTAATACTGAATATAATAACTAAAAAATAAGCCGCAGAGACTGATCTTTCATTTTAATTTTTAGTATTAGGATAATTATTAATGTGAAAAATGGGATTGAGAAACTTTGAAGACAATTATTTTTACAGTGGGTCTTCAAGACAAATTTCATTCAATGTTCAAAACATGTGCCATGGTCAAGTGTAGAGTCCAGAATTCTAATCAAGATTTATCTGAGTAATATATTCTGAGCTGACTACATTTGAAAGCTCAAATAGGCTGCTTACGAGCTAGAGATCTAAAAAAGATCCTCTGGATATAATTTCATTCTTCTATAATGCTCCCAGAAATATTACCATTGGAATTACCAAGAATCTGAATGAAATACCAGTATAATACTTTTGAAACATTAGAGAGAACATAAGTACCTCAGAAGAATCAGTTGCATTACTGAGTGGCATTTCTGCATCACATAGTTCTTCTGGAAAATTCTCAAGACAACACAATGAATATTCAAACAAATTCTTTTCAAGGAAGGAATGCATTTCTGCTATGCGTAGAACAATTCCTGTGTCAGAAATCAAACCAAGGTGTCCATCTCTGGCAGAAAGTGATCCAGGTCCTGAGTTAGGGGCAGTTTTTAAAAGAGATTTTTAAAATTACATCATTATTTGCCTTTAAAATGTCAAGTTACTACATCTACGCTATATTAATAAATTTTGAAAACATAATAAAATATGTAAATAGATTCAACATCAAATAAATGCATTTCCAACAATTATACTGATTGCCCTTAAATATTACTAGCTTATGCTATTTGTATTTTTTCACCAGTGATCAGATAATGAAATAAACTCTCTCCAGACATTATAAAGTAGCATCAAATGGGAAGTGTAATTTTGAGGTGCAGGCACTTAAATTCAGAGTGTAAGCACCAGTATGTTCATTAGATGCCTAAGCACCCACTAGAATAAACATATATTTATTCAACACAGTTAAAATAAGCTTTAAGAGCTCTTAAGACACCAGTTTAGACAGCTAGGAGCTGATCAGCTGAGTTTCCCCCTAGGCTCCCCAACAGGTAACTAAAGCTGAGATTTACATGCACATTTTGACACCTAACTGTAGATACCTTCCTTAAAGTTCAGTGGCAAGGCAGATTACTTTTATTTGATGCTGCAGGGAGAAAACACAGCCCTCTCTGGAATTGTTATTTTCAGAGGTGCTAGGTTTCTCTCTAAACAGCACCTATATGTACATTGTAGTTTTGTTCTCATCTATTGGGTCATCCCTTGTATATCCAAAAGCTGGCCATCACATGTAGGTATTAAGGCCTTGCAATTAATGGATTCTTACTCTGTTTGAAAGGTCCTATCTATTACCGTGTTCTGTTTGCAGTGAAAGGAAGCAAGCAAATCACATCTGGGGTTTTAGTGAAAACACATTCAATTATGCTCAGCCTTCCCGTTTACCCTACAATCAGGTCTCCAAAACAGAAACTCAAACTGAACAGATTTATTTATGATGTGACTTAAGCTTGATTTTTCTAGAACTAAAAATAAATATAGATTAGAATTTTTTAGAAATGCTTCAGATGTAGTAATAACAATTAAGTTTTGAGGGAGGCCTTCCTGGTATTGTGGAAGCTTATGAATAACTATGAAGAAAGGTAGCAATATCTTCACTTGCAGCATGCATAAATCTGTATTTCCATTAAGGTTTTTTTGCATTTATACAATTTAAACAAACTAAAAATTTGGCTATTTCAGATGATAACCTTTAAATCTGACACTCTTTGCCCTCAAGAACAGTATCTCATCTACAGCAGTTTTCTAGAAGGGAATAAAAATACATACCAGGTAGGTTTGTGTTATAAATTCTTTTTAAATGATTGTAGTAGCGAATCATGTGAATCCATGTTACTGTATCTTTCTTCTGGCTGGCCTTGGTGACAAGACTTTCTGTTCCTTCACTTTCACTCTGACAGTCTGCTGTGATTTGTTTGTTTTCAGCAGAAGATACTTCAGGAGTTTCAGAGACAACACTGTATCCATCTGCTATCCAATAAGAGTTCAAGAACACACATGAAGTGGTTGGAATTCAAAAGCTATTTCTCCATCTTGTTAGAACTGACTAATCTGAAACTACAAGTATAACTTGTGAAACTGCTTATGTTTTTCAAACAAGGAAAACTATTTCTATTTGTTTTAATATGAGCTGAAATAGTAAATAGCCTTAAAATTAGTTGAAAATTGTTTCTCAGATCATGGGCAGGAATCTTACTAATCCTTGGAAGAAATTCAAAAGGAGTAGAGAACAAGGTGCATTCTCTCTCTCTGAATTTGAATATAAAACCATTATTTCTACACTAGATATTTACTAAATGGAAACAACACAAGGAGTCATCAGTCATAACTGAGACTGTTATAACTGAGTCATCACTGAGTCCAGTTACATTGACCCAAACTCAGAAGAGTTAGGTACTCTGAAGTATTCATTGTTAGTTTTAATCCTTCATCCCTTTCAGATATTAAGCACATTTTCAATGAAACATACTCTTAACTATGAAATAAAACAAAAGATAATATTTCCTTTTGTCCTGCCTAAAAGTTGTAGTTATACAGAAAGAGGAAAAGATTACCAGTACAGATATCACTACATCACTGCTTACATTCAATACTGGTTTTCACTGTATTAGTACATGGCTCTTTCAAAAGCACAATTCTTGAGCTCTGTTTCTCACACCAAATCGAAAAAATGTGATATCATAGTGATTCCTAACAGTAAACTTTCAGAAAATAATTATGAGTGCTTCTAAAAAATCTGAATGTCTCTATTATTCCTGACATTTCACTGTCAATGCCAAAATGGCCATATTGTCTTATAGATGAAAACTTAAATATGTGTTTTACTAGGAGTTTTACAGAAAATATTTAGTGTGCTATGCTGAGAATTTACATTTCAATTTACATTTTTGTATTTTGGCCTACTATTTCTTTTCTACATTTTCTATTCTTCTTTGTACTGGCTAACAGAACTATCAGGAGAAACACTTGTTGCATTTGCTAAGAGAAAAAAATTATCTGTAATTATAAGCAAATGGAGCTAGTACAAAACAATCAGATGGAAAATCTTAGCATACAACACTTGTTTTCATAAACCAATCAAAACACATATGTTTAAACACTGTACAGGATGCAGACATGGCTCAGCTTTGCCAGCACCTATCAAGCAGAGCAATTCAGTCTTTGTCAGTCACTTGGGATAATTGAAATTAAGTCACTGAACCAAAATTTTATCACAAAATTAATGGCTCCTATTTTAAAAATAAACATGAATATTTTGTCTTAGTGTTTATATAACATCTAGCAGTCATTATCTCAGAATTCCTAGTTTCATTGCTGGGGTTTTTTTAAGATCAAAAAATTCCATTTCCTCAACTCCTTTAGCTGAAAAATAAATGCAGAATTTAGAAATAAACCAGGCAAAGTTCTACCAAGCTAGTGAAAGCATATCTAAATAATAATCCATTGGATTGGAAAGACAGTGAAAATTTTCTTCTACTGACTTTGACTTTTAGAATACAGTACACAGGCAGGAAACTTTGCAAGAGTTTGAGTTTCTTAGTTTTGGTGGGTTTTGTTGTTTGTGGTTTTGTTTTTATTTCATTGGTTGGGTTGGGTTTTTTGGGGGATGATGCAGAAAGAAAAGCTATTCAACACCAACATCACTTTGCAAAATCAAGAGTAAAACTGAAACTCTCCAAGGGAAAGCTAATATATCTAGGCAAAAACATCAGTTATAAGTCAATGTTTGGGAAAAAACAAAAAGCAGTGATGACTGATAAGGAGGCTAATATCTACTTTATATGTCTGGGGAAGTCCTGTAACAAAGGACCAGCCAAAATTATGGCAGTTTGAGCACTCTGTCTTTCTGAGCCACAGTATGCGAACAATGAATTTTTCTTAACATATTGAACACATGCACAGGCTGATATATAAAGACTCATGAGGTCTCTACTTAATTTTTTGTATTGCTATGCATGATGAGACTTTTGCTTTTACTTTCCAAAACCGATATATAATTTTTCATAAATTAAAACTAGATATTAAGTCTATTACTAGATGTCATGGCATATATAGCTTATTATTTATTTAATTTTCTGATATTACTAGGTATAAAAGAATACCAGATATGAAATCTCTGTATGAAGAAAAAAGATCCATAGAAGCAAATTCTGGGATTTTTTGTTGCACTTCATCCTTCATGTTCTGTTCTTTAACACTCTTCATTCCAATTAACAGCTGAGAAGCAATCACAGCTTCACTGACCTAAAAATAACATTTATTTTATTCAGGACTCATTTACTACAAAATTTATATAGATTTTAATATCTTAGAGTAGCGAGATGAGGAGAAAAATTTAATTATTAAGCATACTATATTTTTAAAAGCTAGGAAAATGTTCTATTTCTTTCTGACATAAGGTACACATTATATCAAAATAAATCATTACTGCTGACAGCTTAATTACTGTGATAGTGATTTCAAACCAGATATGCTCATCTAGATGCCACTGATGTCTGTCCACATGTCAAATACATGTGCACACATATCAGGTCATGTGCCATTTTATTTGCACGGAATCAAAGTTAAGGTAAGCAGAGTCATATCTGTCCAAGAGAGATTAAATGCATTACTCAGTGTCCATTTTAATTTTATTAAACAAGACCCATGCCAGAAATTTCAGAAAACATTAACACTCTTGTTTGCATTGCCTTATTTCTTGTGTAACTGGACTAAGATGAAATGTAAAAACAAAAAATTACCTCTTCAGAATATTGCACCAACCTGTGTAGCTGCTCTTATTGCAATCCAGGCTTGTGCTTTGTAGACTTCTGATTTCATAGCCTCCTCAGAAGACCGATCTCCAGAACAGGTCTGAAAATTATATACCAGTACATAATCAGGATTCTAAATATATTACAGTACAATATATTCTAAACATAGAAGAAAGTCCTCTAACTTATAAATTGTTTTATTTGTAAGATGTAAAATTTGGCACTGAATTGAAATCCATGGATTAATTGCTAAAAATGAAAAAAAAATTTCCAGAACATACTTATTGGCTGCTGCTGGAAAAAGTTCTCAGAGCAGCTTATACTATGGTCACTACTGTATACAGTGTTGCTATCTATTCCATTTTTTGAATTCTAATTACCTCTTTTCTCCAATGTCACACATTTTGTTTTCCATCTATGGCTTGTAGGAACTTTCATGTAGTTAAAGGCACTTATATTTCTCATGCTGTAATTCATATTTGTATAGAAAAATTGAAATCTGATAAAGTTAGCATTTAAAAAAACAGGTTTGAATGGTAAGTACATTTTCCAAGATACTAATTAATTTGTACATAATGGGAAATGAGAACACTATTGGTTCTGTGTCTTCCTATTTTATATAGAAAACTATTTAAAATATCATCATTCAATGCAATAAACATGAGAGATAATATCAAACCAGATGAAATTCTATTACATGATTTCTTTGTGTGATTTTTCTAGGAGGACTTTCAGAATCAGTATGATGTATAAGTCACTGCAAGTAATAATATGGCAAGGTGCACAATACATATTTCCTGTTTTGAAGAGGCCACTGCTCAAAAGATAGAAAACATACACCTGATTTGGAAGGCACCAACTCATCTGTCTGTGAGTCATCCTCTTTTTTTTCAGCAAAATACAAATATGATAGTGCTATTTCAAGGTATGACCGTCTTATTAACCTGTAAGAAACACACAGAATAATCAGCTTTACTATCAAAGTAAGCATTACAGTGATACGATCTGACTCCTGCATAAGGCTAGCTAAATACCTAACCAAATAAATCATTCATCCAGCCCCTATAATCTATTTTAAGTGTAGCTTGTTTCAGAAATCCATGGGATCCTGTTTTAAAGTCATATGAATCTAAAACATCCCTATGGTGTGCTTAACAAATAATACTTTGATTTAACACTACATCAAATATAATTTTCATTATTTGAAACAAATATTCCATAAATAAATTGTAAATTTTTAGTAAGAAAACCCTAATTCTGCAAGAGAAGTGATCTTCCTGTACTGTTTGTCTTCCTTGCTCAAGTTAAGGCATTTATCCTTTGCCCTGGCTTCCCTGAAACATAGGTAGCTGAATTTGGATATCAATCAAATTGGGTCCACAGTCAAACTCTCCCAAGAATAAATACCCACAGTGTATCAGCAAAAATACCCACAGTGACCAAACCAGACTTTTGTTTCCTAACTGGGCTCAGATGAGGAACCTTCATAGTTTTGAGATCTGTACCAGATTGTTTCACATTTTCAGACAGTGCTCACCTATTCCCACTCTCCTCCTATGTCTACTTCTCTTTTCGGTGATTTTTACAGTAGTATTGTAAATTAAGCAAAAATCATAGAATTATAGAATGGTTTGGGTTGGAAAGGGCCTTTAAAGGTCATCTAGTCCCACTCCCCTGCACGGAGCAGGGACATCTTCAGCCACAGCAGGTTTCTCAGAGCCCCATTCAACCTTATCTTGAATGTTTTGAGGTACAGGGCATTTACCACCTTGCTGGGAAATCTATTCCAGTGAATCACCATTGTAAACAATTTCTTCCTAATATCTAGTCTGAATTTACCCTCTTTTGGTTTAAAACCATTAACCATTGTCCTATCACTACAAGCACTATTAGAAACTCTATTTCCATCCTATAAGCCCCCTTCAAGTACTGAAAGGCTGCCGAAATGTTTCCCTGGAACCCTCTGTTCTCCAGGCTAAAAATTCCAATTCTCTCAGCCTTTTCTCTCAGGAGAGGTGTTCCAGCCTCTCATAATTTTTGTGGGACTCCACTGGATCCACTCCAACAAGTTCATGTCTTTCCTGTGCTGAGAAGTCCAGAGCTAGGTGCAGTACTCCAGGAAGGATTTCATCATATCAGAGCAGAGGGGCAGAATTACTCCCCTCGACCTACTGAAAATTGTTATACTTGAAGAATTTCTCCAACATTTCTATTCCCTATAGGTTTATAACAGTCTTCTTATGCAGATTCCTCCTGGCTCTGCAGATTTCAGATTTCACTTATGAATTAACTTCCCCAAGCATAGCAACAAACTCCTGCTCACATAGTTACTATTCTGGACAGATACATACTGCACAGAGTCGGTTGTTTATATACTACAATAAATTCCAGCTTTAGTACAATTTGTGTAAAGCAAAATACAAAAGTCAGAGTGCTGCACAGTTAAAGATTGAGCAAACTAGCTGAAAAGATAGCAAATTCTACAATTGGTTGGCAACAATTTAGTTAAATTTCTAGTCTTGCTAACAAAAAAGGATGTGAGACATCAAGAAACAACTTTAATTAAATAATACCACAGATATCACAGGGCTTGTATAAATGTGAGCAGGATGTTAGGTTCTCTAAAACAAGAAAGCCATGGTCCATTGATGTCGCTGTATATTCTTTTAGAAAGATGCTAGCAAATTAAATGAGAGTGTAGCAAATTAAACTTGCAAAACTTCACCACAGTCCATTTCTGCACCATCTTCCATCATGCTGGCTGCTTGTTGAGGTTTATTACTATGCTACTACTTCTACATTCAGAGTTCTGGTTCATTAACTTAAGTAACAGAATACCCAAACAAGCAAGGTAAATTGCTGCCTTTTACACTGTCTCTAACTAGATGTGGCACATTATTCATTTAGACTGGTCAAGAAACAAAAAAACTAAAGTCCAATGTATCAGAGCTGCTTGACAGAATTTATTGGCTGTCTTGCCTCAGCTCTTTAGGCATCTTCTAGGCTGATAACTAATGCCAAAGTCATTGTCCTGATATCTGTTACAAACACATTTCCTATGTTCCTTCTGCCTCTGCTCTTCTGACTATTTCTGGCTGGTAACCTTTTCAAGCTGGATTCCTGTTATCTGGAAGGGGGCAGACCACAGCTCATCTTCTGAAATATGAAAAACCTCCTGTTTAATTGATAGCTTTGTTCTCAGTGTTGACAGGTAGGGCACAAATTTGGAAATGGAACAGAAAGCTGTAACTTTCATGTAGTATTAAAAAATGCTTTTAAATGTTCTTATCATTTGTTTTAAATAAGAGAATAAATATCCACTAGCTCTTCTCTGTTGAAATAAAATTCTCTAAAACATAAAAGATACTTCATAATAGAAGTCCTAGACCAGATCTCAAAAAACTGTTTAAAAATTATATTCATGTATGATTTAAATTCTTTTCAAAGTTATATAGCTAGATTCTTACTCATATTTTTGATCATGTTGCTGGCTGAGCTTAATAGCTTCCAACAGGGTTTCAACAGCTTGAGATGACTTGTTATTGCCTGTTTCAGTTATCTGGCGTTCTACCTTACCTTAGAAATACAGAAAGCAGATTTTCAAGATGTTAATAATTTTTCTTCTGTAAGACCCACCCAATCTGTTTTTCCCTCCAGAAAAGTTATACAACACAATACATTATCTCTTCTCCTCCTGTTAAGCAAGATCTTTTCCAGTTTGTTTAAAAGGGAATGCACAATGCTTGTATAACAATTAGCTTCATAGAGTAGCTGAAATAACTGAACTTGGGAATCGTAACGACCCCTAACATTTCCTGATCCCAAATAGCAGAGCATTGTATATGGGGAGTCAATGAGCAGGCACAGGCCTGTGCTGCACACATGGTGTGGCCCTCAGGCCCATGTTGTGCTGGTCACATCCCACAGGATAAACTCAGCCAGCTTGCTCTAACAGAAGAGTCTGTTGGTAGCATCTTCTCTGTACCTTTCTGTAAAAGTGAAACAAGAGGTTCTTATGTGAACATGCTTTTTGTTTGACAGTAGAAATAATGAATAGCATTGTTTTCTCTCAAGAACAGCTAAATGACCAAAATGAGTCAACTTTTTCACAGACAGGATTTGCATGTTGTGCTACACCCTGACTGGAAGCACATTCAATACTGCACAACTTGGAGCTCTTTGCCTCTGCAGCAATAGGAGATTATTTACACTGTCACATTTTTCTTTTATAGCGTTAACTCCAAAAAATGGCATTCTAAGAGATACATTAGAGTCTTCAATGTCTTTCTGGCTGGGATCCTCACAAACCAACACCTCCTGATGCAAAACATAATGTTCTTAATCTTGTTGGCCACACCCTTGGATCCCTGATAACACACATATGAAAGTAGTTCTAATCCAGTTTTTAAATTATTTGTAGAATAATGCATCCTGAACTCCTGTTTAGTACCACTGTGATGTGGTACTAAACACAGGAGAGAGAGCTGCATCTAGAGACAGTGAGAAATGTCCAAACTTATTCTAGTTTTACAGTAAAATGTCTCCATTTTAAGAGACACCATGCACAACATTGCCTAGGATGGCACTTGGGATGTACAAACAGGGGGTTTTTTACCTATCTGAAAAAGAAGTTCAGCTTCCATATCTAATTTTTTGGTTGCAGATGCTCTGCAAAGATTCAACGCTGATTCTAAATGCCTGAGAGCATGTAGCCATTGCAAGGGATGTCTTGCAGCTGTAGAAGTTACTTTTTCAGCTAATGTGTGTCCTAAAGGAAAAAAAAAACCAAAAAACAGTTCTTTGTAAATTATTTAGCAGACAACCAATTCATGCAAAAATAAGCTAATTCCTTAGAAGAAATGCTGCTACATATTTACTGTTACAATTAAATTCTCAAAAATTCAAGTGATTCATGGATATAAATACAAAGCTATAATAGTGTTTAAGTATTGTTTGATGCCATTGAGGTTTACCTAGACCACTCAGAAGAAGCCCAAGATACACCAATGAAACTATTCATAAAATAAGAGTGAAAATGAACTAAAATTTAGAAATAATAATGAATTGTGTTTTTCTTACCAATTTTCATTTTGACTTGGGCTAACAAGTTAATATGTGGCAGGTAGATATTCTTTGTGGGTAAGACCAGGCAAGTCAATGTACTGTCTTCTCCTTGCCGTTCAATGGGTTCACCACAATCAAAAATCTGTGAAAAGAGCATGCTCAGTAAAATCAAGTTGCAGACAGCAAATTAAATAGTAGTTTGAAAAATAAGTTAGGTATTGCAAAACTGAAGTGTCTTGAAAAGGATTCAATATTCCTGAATTCCTTTACTTTAGTGTGTACTTGTCTTGCAGAAGAGTCTTGTGATGCCAACAAACAATTCTAATGAACTCTTGATTGAATTTAGTAATGTTAGGCTTTGGTTTTTAAAAGAAAACTCCCTAAAAATCAGTCTTTCAGTAATAGATCTCACAAGTAACCAAAGTCCTGGAAAGAAACTGTCATTTCTACAAAGAAATCTGACATACAGCAAAGGCCGGAAAAGAAAAATAAATTAGCATGTAGGGGCCAGTCAAACCTTTCATTCACGGAGATAAGACAATGGGGAGACATTGTAAAGTGTCAAGTCACTTGAAGGTTAGCAAGTCTCACAGTTGGAAGTTTGAGTCTGAAGTGATTCATATGATTCTTTATTACTTAGGGAAATAAATATTTCAATGGATTAAACTTTTATTTTAGAAAATATGAGGAAAGAGTTTGATCTAAAAACTTTCCTCTATGACCTGTACCAAGTTCAGATAAAAGTGCCTATCAGTTTTTCGATCCCAAATAGGTAAATGGTTTAGTGCTCTCACAAAGTTCATGTCTTTAGATTTATTTTTTAATTACATATTTAAATTTTTACATGGAAATTATTTATTCATATCAATTGTAACAATCTATCAACCTAAAATATCATGCTACTTTAAACAGAATATCGTGATTCAAATTATTCTAAGACACAAAGCTAAGTTTTTGGATGCTTAAGAGTTAGGAATTTAATAAGATCAACATTCTCCCTGAGGTGTTGAGTACGAACATGTCCCTCATTGCAAATGGGAAAAGTGAGTGTTCTGCATCTCTTTAGAAGTCAAACTACCTATTCCTTTTTTCACATCTGGATGTGTATTTTGCAACTATTCAGTATTTTTATATTCTGTGTAAACACCAGACTTTACATATGAACATGTATGATGAGTATGGATAAAGAGTTTGGTAAGACGAATGACTTCTTTATACTATTCTAATGTATTTAAAACTGAAGTGATCAGTTATTAAGAGTAGCCCTTCTTAATATCTGATAAAATATCTTCCAGGATAAATAATTAAGGCTGTTGGAAGGATTTGGAAATGCACCATCATGTACTCACTGCTTTAATGGTAAGCTCATGTGCCAAAACAAGTAAGTTTAATGGTTCCAGTGCAGAAGAGCAATGTTCTGAGTCTTCTACTGTTTGCAGTGGCAGTATGTCTGCCAGTAGAAGCATACTTTTCACAAGAGTCAAAGAAGCTGGCAGGGAAATAAATGTATCCTCTTGGAGTAAACCAATGATATTCTGTTTGGACACAGACAACATAAACCAGAGTCGTTACTATATTCCTGTCTATTTATGAGGACAAAGCACGCAAAGTGAAAAAAAATCTATTTTAGAGGCACTATTTCAAACTTATTTAATGCTGCCATCAGCTGTTCTGACTACACAAAAAATTCATCAAAGAAAAGTGAACATTTTTTCCTTTGTGTTCAAACCTGCAAAAGAAGTTTAATGTCTGCCACAGGACGTTTTTCTTGCAGGTCAAGAATAACAGCTTGCACCATCATTTCAGCCTGAGTCTCAATATCACCAAAGGCTTCTGCCTCTAATATTACTTCTTTTATCACACTTCTGCGCTCAGCCACATCATTTCCTAAAAGAAGAGAACATATGAATAGTAAAAATGCAATAGAAAAGACTTTATTGTGTGTTCTACCATTCTTAAGTATTTCTACACCAAAAAGTTACAGAAAATATGACATTTTGAATTCCACATTGCACATGTACCATTTCATCAATTTTGTGTCAAATTTACTTTTAAAAGAAAGAAAAATAGCTTAGTTTCTAAATAGCACTAGGTCTAAATTCATCCAAATACATGCTTTTTATGCAAGCCACCAACATAATTAAGGTATTTAATATCTGTTCTACTTATCCAAAAACCTGATTTTAGTTAAAATTGCAAAATAGTAACAGTCTGCATAGAAATTAACCAGAACTTATTAAGTAAGAATTTGGCAACAGACTTAGACTGATTTTGGAACTTAAGTGAGCATCAGAGGTTCATTCATAGAACCAAGGAATGAAAAACATTTTATTCATAACCAAACTTAAAAAAAATGTATTTTGCAGTATCTCTCTTAAATCCTTACAAAAATTAGCTGGAACATTTTTAGGAGCTATGTAGGGATATTTCATTTATTGGACATAGAAAAAGCAAAAAATATTTTGAGACTTTTAAAACCAGAAGTACTCAGCAACAGCGCTTTTTAAAACAACCATACTTTCTTAATTACACGAGAACATTTGAAACTTTTAGACACAATTTTCAAAACATAATGACCATTAAATGAAAATTGCTATAATACTTTCTGTTTTCATGTTCTAGGAGAGAATGTGCTCATAAATATATTTTCCTTATTGGATTGGATGAATTTAATACAAATAATTGTTCAGTGATAATACAGCCACAGACTTAATGTTAGTATTTTTAAACTATGAATAAAAATTGTATCTGTATAGGCTCATTTGCCCATTATAATCCCATTAAAATAATGCCCATTAAAATCTAAAGCAAGAAAGTGTAGTACCTTTCATATCACCAACACCATGTATCTGTGTCACGAGTGCAGTCACTAACATTGCTCGACACCTCAGCCACAAATGTATATTCACGTGCCCTTGTGCTGTTACACGAGGAGGGAATGAAACACCTTCCATGGTAGAGTCCTAATAAGTCCCAAAAGCAAGAAAAATATTACTTTGAGTACCATACTTTACTACAAACAAGGCAATAGGGCAGCCTTGTTAAATTATTACAAATATATTACAAATAATAGTAACATTCTAAACAGAAATTTATTTGAAGATTAGATACATATTTTTAATAACAGGAGGCCATTTATTATTTAAATTTTAATATATATAAAATAATTTAAAGCATTGACTAGTAAACCACTTTTTATGTGAGACTCCATAAATATATCTATATACTATATTTGTTATGAAGAATAATTCAAAGACTTTGGATTTTATTCAACTCAAACAGGAACATTACACAAACTTCTAAGGCACATAAAAGCCTAATTTTAGAGCAAAATCAGTATCCGTTTCTGGTACCTCAGTAATGACTAGAAAGAAATTTTTAGTTTTTGATTTCTAGTTTTTTGTGTTTCTGTTGTTTAGAAACAAATATTAGTGTAATGTAGTAATGTAAGTTGTAATGTAGTAATGTAGTAGTGTAATGTAATCTACAAGTGTCTGTGAGAATTCTCAGCTCAACTCCTTGTGCTCTCTTCATATATTCTAAAAACTCTTTCTATTACTAAAATTCTACACTCCATGTTCTACTACTTGTTTCAGCAAGCAATCACTGGACAATGCACCACATGCATTTTATTTATACAAAAAATCATCATGACTGACTTGCATTGATGCAAATGAGGAAAAAATATCTATAGCTCAGTTACTGGCTACAGGACCATCCTAAGAAAAGAGAGGAGCAAGTGCAGAGAGACAGAAGCCCCTGATATGCAAGACAAAGTGTTGCTTGTCCGTGTGAGTCAATTTAACTCACTGTGCACTCAAGAGGGACTGTGTGGTGTGTGACCAACAGCCTTCCCAAAGCAAAGGTCAGAATCCCTGTGTGTTGGACAACAGAAGTCAGCTGAAATCTCGCTCCATGTGGAACACAGCAATTATGTGAAATGGTCCATCTGGCTCTTTGAAAGAGAATTCAGTTTTCAATCAGAAAATCTCAAGTACCTTAACTGAATAATACAAGATTTTCAACTGATAGCTATTTTTTCCCTTCCTTTTTGTTTGAAGGGTTTTAAACAAAAGAAGATTTTCAGTGCTGCCATTTGAGAGTAATAGAAATAACAACTGTAATTCCTAACCTCATATAAATTATAATGATGACTACAGACATGTTGAGCACACCTTAAGCAAGCAGGTACCCGAAGTATGTCAAAGATAATTTTTTCCCCAGGTTAATGGTAACCATATAATACAAATGACTGCTTTGTTCTAATATTATGAAAATCGCTCAATAGTTAATAAAAGAAAGATTCATATACAAAGAAAGATAAGTTTAAAACAAAATCCACACATACCAAACACTCCCTTTCGTTCTTTTCTTCTTGAAAATGTGCTACGTCCACGCTAAAAACTTTTGCGTCTTGGAGAAGTCGAATTGCAGAGAAAGCCAAAGCAACACTGTGGTATAGAGCAATATTATTTAAAAATATTAATTATATTTGCCCCTTTATGATTTTATTAAAATAGATACTTCATTTTTTACTATGCCAGAGATGTAAATCACCAGTTACCAATTTTTGCTTCAGTAAAATATTATTACATTCAGACTATTTTCTGAATTTGTAGGCACTGCATTATGAAAGTGCCAAAAGAGCAGTAAGAGAACAAGTTTTGCCAATAATAGACATAACCTGATAATATTTCACTGTTCAGGTGGTCGGGCATGGGAATAGGTTGCCCAGGTATGTGGTATGTCACCATGCCCGGAGGAGCTTAAGAGACATCTGGATCCGGGTGATAAAATTTAGTGGTTTTGGGGGTCACATTTAGGGGTTTAATGGTTTAGGTGGTGATGCTGGGTTGATGGTTGGACTTGATGAGCTCAATGACTCTATTCTTCTATCAATAGCATATAAGCTCAAATATATTCTGTTGGAGCAATCAAAACAGAACTCCAGTATAATTTCCAGTTACACACAGAATCATAGAATCATTTTGGCTGGCAAAGACCTCTAAGATTGTCAAGTCCAACTTTTAGATCTAGTCAAATCAGTAGATCAAGACCAACCATGGCATAGCTGTCTTCAGGGATAAGTTCTTAGAAATTAGAAGATGCAAAACCACTGAAAATTACAAGATATAGTAGGAGAGTTCTATATCATCCACAACTAAGGTTAATACCTTTATCCTTAAAAATTTTCCAGGCTATGCATTAATCCTTTTGTTAAATCCACATGGTCAAATACTCACAGGATCTTAGTAAACACCACCAAGGTGATGAGGCAAAACCTCATCAGTAAGAAAAAACATGACATTGCATCTATTGTACTCCCCGCCCCATATCCTAAATTCTTTTCTGGAGTTCACTCTAACAGCACCTTTGAAAGATACAGACACGATTAGGACTGGTGCAGCATTCAACCCTATGTGTCAAAAAATGATGGGCTTAGATCTCAAAATATTGTCAGGTTTCTTAAAATACTAACAACTGGGATTTTTGTCTTTTTTTTCTGTCTTTATAAGCACTCAGATACCCTCAGATAATGTTCCATTTGCATTACATGTACAAAAATGTGTATCTACAGCAGCAGACTTTGTGAATACAATTATTTCATTATATGAAGACATCTGCAAAGCAAACATAGATAGAAGACCTTTTCCATACTAGGAATTGTTGTCCAGAGAACACACTACTCAAAATATTCTGAGAATTGCCAAAATCAATGTCTCTTTGTATTGGTTTCTCCCAATTGCACATTTTCCTCTATGTCTGTAAATCTTTTCTTTTATACATCTTCTCTAAAACATTTTTGAGTTTGGTTTCAGCAGTTGTTTGTTTGGAATTTTTTTAAAATTCTGCACGTTCTCTGCTCACAGAAACATTTTTCTAATAATTCTAAGCTACCAAAGAGTATGCCTAACTCACTACTTAAAGATTTTTTTTCAGCAGGTTAATTGTTAAAAATGTATAACCAAAGTTCTTATCTATGCTGGGTTTTTACATAGACTCTCTTTACATAAAGACTGGCTGCTATGAAGCACATAAAACAATAGAAAATAATTATTAACACCTTAAAGTCCTTTTTACACTGCCAGAACAGTGCAAAGATCTTTTAATGCAAGAGAGATTCAGGATCTGTGTGAATTTACTGCTTTTGAGATGTTCTTGACTAATGGTTGCAAAGGCAAAGATCTTGCACAAAGAATTCTGAACAAGAGCTGAACTACTTCTAAATTACACACATTATTCTGTCAACATATGTATAACCACAGGATGGATAACCTCCTGTTAAGATAAGAGAGCAGTTTAAGTCTTCCTGTCATTTCTGATTCTATCCTCCTTGCTGTTTTTGTGATGCAGACCTGGATGGATTACACCAATTCAGCACAAATATACCCCAAAGTAACAATGAGAACCAAAGCCGTTAATATCTTGGCTTTTACCTTTCAGAATTCAATCCTCATGAATCTCCTTCATCATCCCTTTACCTCAGTTTTATTCAACAAAATGAAAACAGAATAAATCAATGTTGAATTTGATGATAGGTTTCTCTCTAACAGCAGAAAAGGTGAAACAGGATTTGCTTATAAAAGCAAACAGAAAAAAGTATAATGCAATAATGTACCCCAACTGCTTTTTTCAAGAGTTCTCCCCTGAAACCAAGGCATCAAAGTTAAAATTACAGCAAAATCTGACTTTTCTTAAAACATCGATTGAGATGCTATGGTTCACATCTCAAATTCCTTGGAGAAGGTACAGCACCTAAGAGTATATACAGGTTATTAACAAATATTAATCTAAATTCCTCAGCACCACTGCCTTGAGTTAACTGCTCTTGTCAACATTTATCAATATTGAAAATGAGGCTATTTTTACCTATATGCTTACACATAAATTTCTTAAGTAAAATATGGACCACAAGCCCAAAGATTAATATATGCCTTGTTTTAAGTCACCATTTATTCACATAAGCAGAGAAGCACACATTTGGGTAATTAAAAAGTTCACATTTATAGGACAGACACCACGTAAGTACTCTCCTTGAGATCAATGAGATTAGTCCTATACATAAAGTTATTCTGAAGCATACATTTTTTTACAAGACAGAAGCTTGTAATGCAGAAGCTTCCCTTGATGAAATTTTTGTGACCCTCTTCTGCTGTCAACAAGAGTGATGTGTCTATATATTTCCCTTGACAAAATACACATCCTTTTATCAGCTGAATCAGAAAGTGACAAGATGATCAAAATAGGAAAGTACAGCTGACTATAACAGTTTTACCACTAGGTCATTTTGCCAAAGAGAAAAAAAAAAAAAAGATGAATTTCTGTAATATCATGCAAAGTTTGATTTCTAGGCTGGCAGGCAGGAAACATTCAGCTGTCGGAAGAAATGTTTCATTTGTATCTGAGGCAGACATATCAGCAGCTTCCATGGCAGTGCAATAAAACTGCAAAATAGGTTAAAAAAAACCCAAACTGTTACTTTATTTTTGATGAGTTTTTTCCCTGATACTGACCACTATCAATATATAAGACCCACTAAACAAACACCCATCAAAAACTTGAGAGTCACAAATAGTGATCTATACAATGCCTGACATCCATTGAAATCCTCAATATTCTAAAAAAGTTTCTTCAATCCGAGACAAGTTATAAGCCAACAGAGAAACTACTCTCTAGGATATAAACTGCATGGCAAAATGAAGGGTCCTGCATTCAAATGTCTTGCATACACTGGAACCAGTTCAGCAGGGTGAGAATGTCTGAGACAGGACTCTACTAATGCAGATTTTACCCAGCCTAGTATCAAGCTAAGATTGCACACACAATATTTCGCAAGTGTGCATACTGCTCCTTGATTACTAGTTTACTGACTTTATTATAAATTCAGGACACTCAAAAGTATGATGAGGTGACTGTCAGCAACTGGTGGATTTCTCCTTGACAATTTATAGTAAATTAATCTAATTCAAAAAGCACTGAAATAGATCTCTATTTCATTATGAGGAATGTCCACAAATAACGTACAAACTTTTACTTTGCATCTTCCCTAATGACATTATTGCTAAATTATTACATTCCTAATATCTGAATTTTTGGGAAACTGCTTTCTTTTAAAATAACATACACAAAACCTGGGGGAAAGACCACACTGTAGAATGTTACTGTTTTCAGTTCAGTAGGCTATACAGCACTGTGAAGCTCCTATCCTTGTTAATTATTTTTATTGCTGAACCACCACAATGCAAAAGAAATAGTGCTATTTAAAAGGTATAGATTTTGAGAGTGTTTATTCAGCTAAGAGAGCTGAGAGAAGGAAGGTGGCTTGTTTTATCACAGAATAAATAATTTTTTTTAATTGGGTAAAAAAATCCCACTGAGATTGATTTATCTATTGGCCTGATGAGCCACCTACCACTTCATCAGCAATCTTCACCACTATTTCAACAATAAAGAAAGGGTTAATATTTTTTTTCTTTTTTTTAATGCTTACAGTACTATAAGATTTATTGTAGCAATTCTGGTGTGTTTAGTCAGATTAGTCCTAACACTGTACCAAATCTCAATCTAGTCTGGCAGGTGATGGTGCTACACTGCAGTATGCTCCATCTGTAGTTAGCAATTTGTACGCCCAAAGATTTTTCCCTCTAATAAAAGATGAGATAAAAAGAGCTTCACACTGATAAAATTATCATGCATTGTAAAACTAACATCCTTCTTACACAAATTAATGTAAAATTACAGGTATGCTAGACAAATTCTCCTAGGTAAAAGACCAAAACAATGCTTGGAATTTAACATCCATAAAGAGTTAATGCATTTCTGTATCTCCAATATATTCCAAGAATGTTAAAATTGTAACTTCATTAAATTCTCCAAAAGAAATCAGAATCTCAAAAGAAAATCACAGAATTTGGGAATGTTAATTTGGAGAAAATATCAGGCAGATATATAGAGATACATAGAGATAAATCAGCCACAGAGATAACAGAACAATATTTTAGACACTATAACTAACAACATGCTGCTAAACAATGCTGCTAAAATCTTCTTTTAATGTTTACTTCAATGCTTTTTAATCACTGTAATTAAAAAAAAATAATGCTGACGTTTTAATTTGAAACTAATAAGTATACCAAGAAGAAATGTTCCTTTAGGACAGAAATAGAGGGCATTCTAGAACAACGTAGAATTGAGTAGTTCAGAGATACAATTAGTGCTCTGTTGTGCAGTTCAAAATTATAAGAACACGCATGGTCTAACATATTCGGACTTTAACCAAAATCATGATGATTGCAACTTTTTCTTTGTTTTTATACAACACTTTATCACAAAAACATCTCACAGAGAAATCGTAACTGATTGTCTGGGGTGACTGAATCTCCGGTCCTATAACTGATCATCTTTTAAAAAGCAAAATAAAGCAATAATAAAAAAATTGAATGCCTCTGTATCTTACATTTGTAAATATACTAATGGAGTTGTTACAGATAACTACTAAGATTTACAATATTGATGTAGTAATAAAGAAATTATTTTTTTAATCACTGTGGTGAAGGCTGTGCAAGATAAGGCTGTTCATATAGTATTACTTACCTGAGAGCTGCTTGATGCTTTTGCTGAGAAATAGAAGCAAGTTCAAGTTTGGCCTCAATAAGAGCCTCTAAATCTTCCACAGAATACCGAGATATGTCCCCATCATATTTTTCCTGTATGTCCTGTACAAGATAGCTCAGACTTTCTCCAGCTTCTGTCAATAAAATCCCCTAGAGAAGAACACAAGGTTGTATGATTTCAAAAAGTAAAGAAAAAAATTTTCTTTACAAATATTTATTTTCTGTATAGCCAGCTTTCACTGCATCCTAAAATAAATCAACTTAAGTGCAATATGCCTTTTCTATAAATGGGGGTGGGGTGGGTAATTCTGCTTTTGTCAGGTTTTCAGAATTCTGGTGCTTAGTTAGATTAGACCTATGTGTGTTTAAATCAGCAACATCTTAACTGTGTCTGTACTATTGCCATGCATGCTTAACTCCATATTTTAAGGCTTAGCAATGCTATTCATTAATTTCCCAGTCTTTAAATAATAGCTATACTTGATAATGTTATACTATACTTCTCACTATGCTTAGTAATTTTTAACAATAAATACAACATTAAAAACAACATTAAAGACATCAAAATAAGTATTACATTCTTTATTAGCTATATTTTACATTCTTGTGTGCAGTATGTACCCTCAAAGTTCAACTATAATTTACAGTCGTTCTGATCAAAAAATCTGTAGGAAGCTGTAAAAAACACATCTAAAAAGAAGTTAATTTTAAATTAAATCTCAATTGTGGAGCTTTCAGCAGAATTAAAAATTAATTTAAAGGCTTGTATCATCCAATACATTACTTTGATTAAAATTCAGAGCTCGACTTAAAAAAAATCACAAAAATCCCAAAACATAAAAACTCCTCCAAAAGAATAGAATAGTTAAAAAAAATAAGAGTAAGAAATATATTATGCCTCTTAAATGAGCCCTATTCAATTAAAATGAACATATAATAAAACTCAAGTTTCTAGTGTATGACCTATACTAACTGCCATACAAAATCATCCTCCCTTCTCCAGAAATACTTTTTGTATTAGTTTGTTTGTAACAATGGCCAAAAGTAGATACTTCCAAAGTGGAAGGCCCCTCTGAATAAAGAATATGTCAGCCCTTAATTTTGGTCTTTTTGTGATGTGAAACTGATAAGCATAAATTTTACAATTAAACAAAACAAAATCCAACTAAACAAACTCCCTTCAAACAAAGAAGCTAATAAGCTGTGGTATGTTTTCTTCAAAATAAAGTACCAGAAAGAGCTACATGAAAATTTTAAAATATTTCACATATGAGAATGGTAGAGATTCGTTTTTTATTTGTATAGTATATTGCCCCATCAAAGAGTCTCTGACATGTTCTATAGATCGAACCTTCTGAAAGGACATTTCAAGATAAAATCTTGAAAATCCCATTGTCTTTACCTTTTATGCTGAAATAGTCATACTGAGATCTGATTGTGGAAATATGTCCCACCATTTGAAAAATGATGCACCAAAAATGAAAAATGATTGCATCAAATCGTGAACACTTCGTGCACAGCTAGTCAGACTACAGTCAAATTGGAAAAAGAAATTTTTAGTCTCCTTTTTCATACCATCCTCTCATCATAATTTCTGTCACATTGAAGGCATTAGCAATGTTTTTGGATCAATCTGCATTTTCTTAATCCTTTTCTCCTAAAATCAAAATTACCTTCAGCATGGCCATATTTAATTCATCTTTACAGTCAACAAGGTGCACCATTCTGTCTCTTTGCTCCTGTTGTCTTGAATTCTGATCAGCATCAACTGTCAAATACATTGCAGATAAGATTTCAGCTAACAGATGCAGAACCGAAGCATTCTCAGTAATTTGAAGAACATAGCCCTTTTCTCTCTACTTACAACTGGGACTTTCAACATCAAAATAAGTAATAATGGAACTAATTAATAATAATAGTAGTAGAAGAATAATAGAAGAATAATAAAAGAACCTAAAACAAGTCTTACTGCTTATTTCAATAATGACTGAATTTTTTCAGCAACATTGAAAATTAATACTGTTCATAATGTGACATATTAGCTCAGATGCAGTTAAAAGTGAAAAAGAATTCTTGAAACAATATAAATAAACTTTTCCACCATCCTTATAATTACCTTTTAGATTTGATGCTGTTGTTTTGCTTGGCTCTGGCAAGCCATTGTTGTCAACAGAATATACCATTTTTTCAACTTTTTCAGGTATATTATTTATTGTGGCAGCAAGACAAATTATGAGATGCATTTTGGCTAAGGTTAATTTATTCATAATTTGTTGGTTGCATAGTGGCACCACTGTTAAAGACAGACTCCAATTTAATGTATCTTCCAGTACCTACAAGAAGGTTAATAATTGGGATTATTTGAAATTACACATTTTACATTTTTCTTGTTCAAGACATATTCTGTTTCTATTAATAATGACACAAATCAACATGAATAATATTAGTAATAGTCTCATTTATTATGAGTGAGTAGGGTTTTTTTCCCAAACTTCCCCCTTAATAGCACTTACTACAGCACCAGAGACTGGTTTTACAGCAGAAAGTGCATCTATGAAGTTATAGCTATTATCACTGCAAGTTCTAGTTTTCTGCATTGTAGGTGAATTTGTAGTTCAAAAATCTCAACTCAAAGAAAAGTCTGCTGTAAAGAAAGGAAAAAATTCTGTATCACATAATTTTAGCATATTTCATAGACTCTTTTGTTATTCAATATAGTGTCCTTGTTTTATCATGAGTTTAATAGTCTCACTTTAGATTAATAAATTTAGAAGTTGAAAGTCTACACAGATTTGCAAGATCATGAGACCAGTAACAGCACCACATATACTGTGAAGTGTTCAAATCAAAAGCTCAAGCTAATGCACAACTTCAAAATAAATCAGAAACCAGTGAGATCAAAAGCTGTCAAGATACATTTCTCATTTCCACTCTGTAATACCAACTGTTGTAGGAGACACAGAACACAGAAGCTTACTGTAAACAAGAGAGAAAAGTGGAGGAGAAAAGGTAGGAGTTGTAATTTACCAATTTGTTTTAATGGTACAACTTTCTCACATTTACCCCTATCAGCTCAATGGATCTATGAGAAGGTTAATAAAAGGAAATTATTAAAACTGAAAAACACAAAAGAAGTTAGTGATAAATAAGTGATTTTAAATAAATGAGAAACTGACTGTTTAGACACTGATTTATAGAGTCACCATTTAATTTTTTTTTTCTCCCCAGAAACAGACTTCAACCCCCATCTGAATTAGGACAAATCTATCAAGACAATTCTAATTGATAGAAATTATAACATTAAAAGCCTGACACACTCAATATTTTAGCAGGATAAACACCAGACCTTCCATATCACAACAAAGTCTGAATACTTCTATTAGTGTGTTTTGCACAGAAAAGCCACAGATTTGTACACACTAGATATCCCATCTGAAAAAATGGTGAAAATGGTAGTTGCTCTTCCCTTGAGAGGTCAGTCATAAAATTTAAAATTTAGGAAATATTAATCCATCTAGAAGAATATGTCTTCTATTTACTGGATTTTTTAATAATAACAAGGATATTTTCTCTTAAGACAGAAAAATAAAGATTTATATATAGCATAAAACATTTACCTTTTCCAGGTTTTTTTTTACCTGCAAATTTGTAGCAGTCATGAGAGATGTTGAAGAATCAAATTTCTGTAAGGCCTGTAAAAATGGAAAAAAACAAAGAAAGTAACGTGTTACAATATGAGTATAAAACCAATGAGTTAACAGAGGTGGGAGGAGGGAAATTTCCCTTCAAATCAGCTCATTTAACTCAATTTCCTCTGCTTCACTGTAATACAGAGTAAAGGAAACAAACATGAAGTTTGTCCAATGCTTGACAACCTTTTTAGTGACAATATTTTTCCTACTGCTCATGCTGAATTTCACCTGGTGCTCTGTCCAGAAGTCTTTTGTCATGTCACCTACCCACCACATAAGGGAGACCACTCACATAAGGGAGACCTTGATTACATTCATGCAGGATTAAATCATTAGCTTATTTTGGTACGTGCTTGGGAAACAAGGAAAGGATGGTTATGGGGGAGGCTTACCCAACAACCTGACCTGCCTGCCCAGGTATGCTCACAGTAAGACAAGAGTCCAGGTCAATTGCTAACAGCTTCCAACCCTTGTAGCACATTAGTGACCAGATGGAGGGAAAATCAAACTGACCTGGGGTGATGTGAGTTCAAGGCTCTGTGGGCAACACTAGCTCTTATGGCCCAGCATCTCCTGAGGCTGCCCCCACCCTCCCCAGGGCCCAAGACCCCATGTCAGCTTTGCTTTCTCCATACTCTTCATTCCTGCATATGAAATCACACATTGTTTTTTCTACAGTAGTATTTGCAGTACTCAGTATATAAAACACATGTTACAAAATTGGTTTCTGTTACTGGTGTTTAGTGAGAGATTTTAATGCCATTCAAAGTCTACTATTTGATTCATCTATTGAAAGAAATTTAGGAATTTCTTAGGAACATATAACAACTTGCAGATATGGAGTACGTGCAGTTTCATGAAGAAAATGGATTGTTACAGCTCAATCTCATACTTTTCTGGTGTTTACCTGCATTTGTTCAGTATATCTGTATCCTGCTGGTATTTTCCACGGAATTCTCTCTCCCAAAATAAGCAAAGACAACTCATGAAAGGCCTCCGTAAAAAATCCTATATCTGTAAGTACTTTAATCTATGAAAAAATAACATAGCCTTTGATTTAAATGTTATTCATTATTCTTTTTGCTCAGAATAAAATGTATTTAAAGGTAATTCTCAAATATATTTGGCTACCAGAATAGTACATTGATGGAGAATGATCTTCAATGGAAAGGAATCTTTTACATATTATTGTGAATAATTTCAAAAATGGATCTTTCTCTTTTAAAAACAAATTCGTTTGAAACTTGCTCCTGACAAAGGGAAAGAACTTGCTTCATCTGGTAAGTGTTTTGACTGCCTGTCCAAGATGAGCCCCTTATCAAACTCTTTTTCATAGATTTTACTCATCTTAGTCTTGTAGTGCTCAGCTACTCAACCCATATCAACATTTCCTGAAATTATCTAAAACCAATATCATGTTGACTCTTAATACTTGTAATAACTCTTGATAGTTAGATGCTTTAAAAAAACCCCAAAACTCTCAAATTATTTAAACAACAAAAAAAGTGAACATTAGCGAAAAGACAAAATTCTGTTCCTAGATTTCATGGAATCTTGTTCTACCATGACAGTAGGAAAAAATCCAGAAGTGAACATTTGGGGGGAAAATAGTCATTCACGCTTTGCACTTAAGAAAACATTTAAAAGAAAAGTGGAACAAGACAAAAAATACCAAGTGAGAAGTCTGGGCCAAAGAAAGAAAAGCTCTTCTTCATTAAACAGAGAGTAGAAAGAATTTATGGAAGCACTCAACAGCATATGTAGGAAATTAACAGTAAAACTTTTTAAATAGCTCTGCATGCTACTAAAATTGAGAATATAAATAATAATTGCATTTAGATAGTACCCCTACCATCTGCTGTGCTAAGAAACACTAAGCAACAGCTGAATTTTAAAGCATTACTTTTCATAGTAGAAATATATGAATATTAAATTGCCTACATAAAAAAAGAATTGAAAAGCTTACTTGAAATACAATGTGTTTTGAGAAAAAGAAAGTTTATTTGATTACCTTGAGGATTCTTCCTTCAATACATTTAGCTGGCTCCTTACAAATCTCAGATACAATATATTGGTATAACGTGAAAAGAGGTAAAATCTGTAGGAAAATAGTAGGTCATGCAGCTATAAACATTATACAGGGTACAATTATGGAAATACACATTGCACTTACATTTTAAAAATACATAGATAAGATTACTGCTTTGACCATCACACACCATCACTACTTCTCTTATGCTTTCTTAAAGATTAATGTGTTAAAAAGTTCTTCAGCTCACTAAAGCTAACCTTATATGTGATTCACAATGTAAGATGTTAAGTTTGTCCAAATTATTCTCTGTGTTCAAGGTGGGATATTTTACCACATCATTGCTGAGTAAACCTACCAGAAATAGGTTGATACAAGGGATTTCTAAATCTGCCTGCATTTTGATGCTATATTTTTCTCAATAAAACTAACAGAAAAATAGAATTCTGTAAGCTTTTTAAAATAAACACAATGAAGTCCTGCAACTAAGTGAAATTTTACCACTTGTAAAATAAAGTGGATGGTGATGAGACTTATTGACAAATTTATTTACATTCATTTTAAATTTAATTTTTTTTTTTGTAGGGACAACTAACAAAAACACATTTTGAAACTGAGCTCAATTAAAGTATAGAGACACTGTATATCCTTCCAGTATCTGAAGGGGGTCTACAGGGAAGCTGGAGAGGGACTCTTCATCAGGAACTGTAGTGATAGGACAAGCAGTAATGGGTACAAAGTGAAAGAAGGGAAATTTAGGTTAGATAATAGGAGAAAGTTCTTTACTGCGAGGGTGGTGAGACACTGAAGCAGGTTACCTGTGAACTTATGGATGCCCAACCACACAAGTGTTCAAGGCCAGGTTGGATGAGGTGTTGAGCAACCTTGTCTAGTGGGAGACATCCTTGCCCTTACCAGGGATGATCTTTAAATGTCCTTTCCAAAACTAAACATTCTATGGTTCTATGATCTATTGTTATACAATATTTCAGAAAAAGCAGATTCTTTCCTAACAGATTTATGTGTTTATTGAAAATGAAAGAACTTCCAAAATTTAATTACTGTTCAGCTTTTACATTTTTCTTCACTTTAAAATGTCCTCAAGCTTAGAAAATGCTAACAGCATTGTTAGATTTTTGTCAAATTCACTTAAAGTTTTCATAATGTAGCTTAATACTTCTGAATCTGGATTACAAATGCTTGAGGCAAATGTTTTAATTGTACCCATAGAGTTTCCTACTGATATTTGAAGTAGTTCAACAAAATTAGTCTTTGAAGTTTTATTTTTAATAAAACTTGAATCTTGATGTATTTTGATTTAAGTGTCAAATCAACTTAGCACCCACCATCCAAAACATTCCCACACAATAAGCATTCAGGGGAAATGAAGCTCTCATTCAGCTAAGACTGCAATTGCTTTGACCATGATCCATGAACTGGATCTATAGTCTGCTGGCAAAAGTGCAGAAAGAATCAAAGATGTGCATGGCCATGTGAAGTAAGCAGTCAAATGAAGTGCCTCTGTCTCCAGGTAATTGTCTGCTCCTGGATTTTACTGGATCTCCCATAGCGAGGACAGTTAAACAAAGCTAAATAACAAAATGAACTCCAGCAATGCAGGGTGGGAAAAAGCAACAATGGGAGTTAGCCTGAAGTTCCAAAAGAAATCAATCCAACAAAAGGCTTGCTGACAAAAAAGGTGTAACATCTTTCTGCCTCCTCCTGTCTAACTCCTCTTCCATCCCTACCTCCTCACCTTTGTTACTCCTTGCTGCCAGCCCTGCAATCTTTTCCCTTCCCTGGCCCTGGCTCTGCCACTTGCAGGACCTTGTCATAAGTGGATTCAACTCATCAAAACAGGAAAAATCTATCTACTTCTTTAGATGGAGAGTTTTCTGCCATGCTTGATTTACAGAGGTATAAAATAATCACCTGACAGGAAATTCTATTGGTGCATACAGAACTAAATTAGAAAAGAGAGAGTATTGCACCTTTTTCAGTACCAGTAATCAATTCAATCTATTTATTCTAATGTACAGCACTGCACCTTTGAAGGAAGCTGGATTAAAGTGGAAATGGTCAGCCATTAAATGGAGGAAATAGGAATATGACCAGCATAGGAGGGAAGTTATAGAAACACTTGATACAGAGGAATAAGAAAACATGAAAAGGAAAAAGGCAGAAGGGGCTTTTATCTACTGGAAGTTGAAGTATTGAAAGCATTCTGGACATAGTGCATTTAAAGTATTTTTCTGTAAAGTGTATTTTAAGTAGCATGTAATAGAAAATTTCCTCTAAAATGCCTAAGCTAAATGAATCATGTGTTGTCATCTTCCAGAATAAAAAATTTTCCTGTTTTCTAAAACTTGCATGCAGCGAGCTATACCTTGTTTTAAGTGCCACAGAACCTAGCCATAGGGGTGTTTTGCTAGAAATTCTGAGGTAACTCATAAGTACACCCACACAAGAACGTAAGACCAGGTGTCTTAAAAATCCTTTCCAGATCATAAAAATAATACTTACTATTAAATTTTGTTTCGCACAATGTAGTTCAAGCATAATGAAATTCAGACTTGCAACTACAGTAGAGATATCAGCTCTGTAGCGATCAGAGAACAGGTCAATACCAGGAATAAGAAGATTTGTTTCATATTGTACAAAGTCACAGTCAGATGCTGGATGTGGAAGAGAAGCTCTAAACAGGGTCTGAAAGTAATAACAATGAATTATTTGTGAAAGGTTGTACAGGTATTAGTGAGACACCATAAACTCCAACTCATAAATGACTTCATAAATACAACTCCACTAATGCCTTAATTATCCAGCTGTTTCCAGCCACAATATTGAATACATTTTTAGAGAAAATGTTTTATATGTGAAGTTGATGGAGAAATAAACAAGCTGTAAATAGTCTAAGAACAGTATGTCTCCCATTGTTTCTGGGAGACTTGCTGACTTTAAGGCCTGTTAAAAGCTAGTTCCATCTTTAACTAGGTCAGATACTGCAGCTTATCAGCTAGTGCAGCTTAAATCATTTAACTTAAAGCTAATATGAAATTTAATAATTTCTGGGAGAGTTGCTGACTTTAAAGCCAGTTCAAAGCTTTTTTCACTCTAGCTTCACCTTTAACTAGGTCAGCTAGCACAGCCTAAATCATATAACTAAAAACTAATATGAAATTCAAGGAAATAATTTAAATGTTCTCTCTTAAAAAGGGAAGAATGCTAACATTGTATCTGATGTCGGATATTCCTTCCCAATTGTGTTTATCTTGGTATAATTAGCAATGATATGCTAGAGAAATTTGCATTTACACTCAGATCTGAGATATTAACAAGCCTAAAGCCTATACCAGAGGTGGAATTTAAACAAGGTTATAAAAGCTTTCCAATTCAAGCAACAAATTATGGCTTGAACTTCTTGCAGTACAGTGACAGTAATTGATTATATTTTTCAAGACAATCACCCTGCAAGCTGCTTCTATCCCAATTATTATCAGACCCACTTCAGTCAAGTCATAATTATTTCTACTGTTACACAACTGGAACCAATGCTTGCTACCATTTCTGCCGACAAGAGGAATGACCATTGTTCAGCTTTGTAACTGTTCAGCAATTACAGTGCTAGAAGCAAGTAAAAATTCTCCTTTACTTTTGTTTCTTCAACTTGTTCTCCCTTTGGTGAACTTAAGGAGTTTTCCAATGTGGCCTAGGACAGGTCTCACAGCCACAACCACAACACAAGATACCAGACAGTATTGGTTTTGGAAGAAGCCAGATAACTTCCTGAAGCTGCACTGGGACAAGTAATCATTGATCCCAGTAGAGTATAACTGGCAGGATACTTGCAGTTCTTTTTCCTGTACTATTGATACTGTCATCTTAACTTCCATTTCAAAGTAAACTGAAATGTTATGTTTTTTCTCTATAGGTCTTTTTTCTGATAGTCTGCAAACCTAATTTTAATGATCTTATTTTCTATGTACGTGAAACTGGATAATTTTTAATATCCTCTGGTTTTAGAGCAAACTTATTATGGAGTTCAGATTTTAGAATTACAAACCAATATTTTTCAGTGCTAAAATATATTCAAAAATTAATTTTTTTCTGAAGAGTCTGTACTCTTGGCTGAAAATTTAAGACAATCTGTGAAGACTCTACAGATCTAAAAGAAAGCACTCTGCTACTGTTGATGCCATCCAGCTCTTCCTGAGCAGAATACTTCAAGAGAAGAAAAATATATTTGACTATCAAATGTTTTAGTCATCTTCCTTTTTCAGTATTTTTTCTCTGAGACACTCTAGCCTCCTATTGAAGTGATAATTTTTAGGCTATAATACAGAAATAATGTCAAAAAACAAAGAATAAAAACATTGCATCTAATACGCATAAATTGTCAACTACCTCTGATCTCCATTTTTCCTTTACAAGCAAAACAAGAAGAGAATTATTTTAACAGAGGGTCATTTTAGAAGCAATTTGTTAACTTCATGAATATGAACTGAAATTGCATTCTTACCTTAAAAAGTATTGCAGAAAAATAGCAGTGTTTTGTTCTTAATCTCATCTTTGATGTTGTTATATACCTAAAGCACAACAAATAATAAGAAATACAAATGTACCCATCAATATAAATTATTGAAATCCTTGGGTTTTTAGTCTAATGTGATAATAATACTAACACAATCTAGATGTTTTTCCTACTGGAAAACAACTGCCTGTTTTTAAATAGGTGCTCAGCCACACCATGCAAAGAAGCTTTTGACCGAAGACATACCTAGACAAAGGGCGTTGTCTAGATTACCTTCAAACTTACAGGAGAAACACAGGCAATCTAAGTGCAAACTCCATCTCACACAAAACTAAAAAGATAAAGCAGATTAGGCAACTCACACTATAAAGCGTATTTCTTTCCATAAAGGAAGCCTAAGATAACTAACACATGGAGTTTAACATGGCAGGTGTCTAGCTAAATGCAATGATTCCCACACAGTACCTCACCAGAGCGTTAAACCATCCTGGCAGCAGGGTAGTCCTATGATTAACAATCCTAGAAATCTTTACTTCAATATTGGAATCCTTTAATCTGCATTTTACAGCCTATGACTAAGTTGCTGTAGAAAGAGCAAATCAAGAGAAAGCTGTTTAACAGTCCAAGTCAGGTCTAAACACAAAAGAACCGCCTGAGGGAGAAGCCAGGAGGACAGCTCCCTCCAAATCCTGCCAGGATTTAGAATGGATGAATTAGCAGCAAAGGGATAGTATCCAGTGCAGCAAATAGGTGCCACGAACACCTGTAAAAGCACCTAGGGACTTGGTCTTGCCTAATTGGACCTGAGACTGAACCACAGCTCAGAATTAGAAGAGCTGTCATTCGCAATGAAGTTAAAGTCACTCCTTTTCCTTTTGGGTAATTCTAAGTGTGGCAATGCCACTTCATCCTGAAATACCCATGCTAGTACTTGCAAAGCTACCTTGGCTTATAGATATTTTACAGTGCTGTTAATACAACCTGCTTCACAGGTAAGGCTTTACTCAAGGATGAAACTCTTGCCCTTTCATGGTTATAGTGTTTCTAAGGTCATTTAATGCTGTCTTGGGTACTTCTAGATTTATATTTTGTACAATACATTGAGGAACAGCTCAGAATTACATTCACAGTGTTTTACCAGCAATCAAGGAGTAGTGGATGGAAATATTTATTGATGGTAGATTTTTATACAGTAATTCAAATTTCATTTAGCTCTATTTCACCAGAAAACTAGTACTTTAGGCAGTAAATCTGACCTCAAGATACATTAATATTTAATATGTGCAGTAACTTGGGAAATGTGATATTTTGATTGAAAATCAATATGACTGTAAAATCCTTGCACTTATGACATTTTTATCATTTTGTTTTCTTTTAATGATCTCTCCATATAACATACAGCTGCATTTATGATCAAAGATAAGCAATCTAGAAAAGGGAAAAAACAATATTCTCCAAAGAAGCAAATTTCTCCCTGAAAGGAAAAATTACTCTGCTTTTGATGAGTCCTTTTTATAACAACTCATTATTGGGTTTTAATTAATTTGAAATTGCCTCATATCTTGGATGGGCAATTTGTTTAAAATACGATAGAAATACATATATGGGTAAGATACTTACTGAGCTATCTTAGCCACGAGGACTGCTGCATGTAAACAACCCCAAGCTCCAGCCTGAGAAAGAAATTTCTGACTCATATCAGTTGATATTCCAACTGCAAAGCAGTCTGTAGCATCTTTTGGAAAACTTAATTCTTGCCAGGTGTTAAGAGCATCAGCAATGTCGAGTGTTTCATCAAGGGATTGACACCAGTATTTAAAAGCAGCTCTGTAACATAAAAAATCATATTGCTGACATTTTCAAAAATGGAAGATAAGACTTGCTTCATTTTACCTTTATTGCCTGAGATTTAACTAATTCTGATTGGGTCAAAAACTGAAATACAGTTTCTGCAACACAAAAAAAGAGATACCATTCCTGGTCAAGAGACTTATTGGGACTCAAATGAAATCATCAAGCCATAGACATTACTTCTTAAAAACACAAAAAATGTATCATAAATTTGCTTAATGGCAATTAGGTAGCTAAGGAAAATAAACAATGTATAGGAAAAAGCCCTCTCAAAATATAGCTAATAGTAAGTTAGATGAAGGAAATTATATGGACTAGTGGACAGCACAAGAACTTACAAGACAGTTGAGAGGTACAGGACTGACAATTTTAAAAATGAAATTGTGCTCTTTTTAAATCCAGTAACTATGTACCTTTTATTTCCAGCATAAAAGTGAAGATTTCCAAGTTCATGTAGAGCCTGTACCTTGAGGTCTCTCTGGTTATTCATTTCAAGGATTCCTGTAATTTATTTTTAATCAATTAGAAAAACCACATTGTCATATCATTAAAACTGAACCTTGAAAAAATTTGGCATGAGTAGACATGAATTCACATGTATTTCAATGCACAAATATTTTTTTTTAATTTATTGGTCTTGTAGATTTTGCCTTCAAATGTACCATTTTTTATTTCAACTAACTTTGAAAGCAAAGGACCTGTTTACATAAACTTTTGTATTTTTGTTTTTTCAGATCTCTCACATTTCTTCCTGTTCAGAAAATAAACTGGAAAGCAGGTCATTGCCCCTGCTAAGCAACTCTGCCTGCATACAGCACGGTAGCACTCTCACAGACTCATTTTTGGAACCCGTGCTGCAAGTAAAACCACTTAGAGCATCTGTTGACCTACTACACTTGGCCTGTTTAGCCATACAGCAAAAACAGGTAGTGAGGAGCTGTGACTGTGTGAGTAAAGCCATACCAGAATGTAAGATGGAAGCCAAGTAACTAGGTCACATATCCAAATGCACAGAATCTAAAGTCTGTTTGCTAGGAAAAAGAACTGTCACGGAATTAAAATCAATCTGCTAAACATTATATCAAATACTGATTTGGGGATTAATCAGCATAATGCTACTGAAACAACGCTTTTTCAAAAAATGAGATAACCAGAGTAATTATGAGCGAACTAGAGGCTTGTTTAGGATCTAATGGAGATTTTCTAAATCAAGAGGAAGATGGTTGTACATTCCTGGAAACCAGCCCTCCGACAGCTACAGCTGTCTGACAGATGAAAAATAACAATGGAATAAACATATATAAACAGAGATAGGCAGAATGTTGTTACTTTTTATCTATAAGCAGAAATTTATGAAAAAAATTACCTATTGTTTGTTCATAGGAAGAGACAATTACTGAAAGCTGTGACTTTGGTATTGGTCTACTCTCAACCATACTGGAGAAATTATATTTTTCTTGAGAAAGGTCACACGGTGTCGGTAGAAATATCACTTCATCTACCACGCTAAATTTCAGCTTTCTGCTTGAAGATATATGACTGCTGATTGCTCTTCCAGCATTTTCTAGATTAGAAAAGTGATTTATATGATCAGTTTGGAAAAGTATTATATTATTTCTAGCACCCCAAGTATTTCCAAACCATGTTAATCAAACAAATATACAATTGCTGTGTACCCTATTTCCATTTGGTTTCCTATGTTCTAATTCTGTGTGTCTCCTAATTAAACTCATTGGACATAATTTTGGTCAGTGTAACCAAAAGGTATGTGCTCTGTTAGTGAAAACAAATTTGGGAAGATCTACCAGTCAGTCCTATGATAGAGGTATGGATGCAGACAGACAGGTGACACAGCTACATAACAAACAAAAAATATCATCCAACTATTAGACAAATCATAGGAAATAAGGCTTAGAGCTTGTGCTTACAGAACTTCAAATTTAACTTCATATTCTGTATTTTTTCTAATTGTCAGTAACTAAAACTTGAATTTAGAAAAATCTGTTCCTTTCACTCATCGCTATTTTAACTGCATACACACTTCATTAAGGACAAAACACTTCAATGAATCACTCACCTTGAGTATGTGCAAGAAACAATGAAAGTAGTTTCCTGCTGTGTCTCAGTGCTCTGCTTTGATATTTAGATTTTTCTAGAGTTTCTTTAAAACATTTCAGTGTATCATTCACATCAAGAGGCACACAAACTAGGGCTTTTGCTCGATTGTGATCTAAAAGGAATTAATAATTATGGAGAAAAAATTTGTAATTTATAAATAAATATTTTTAGTAAATCACCCTGTAAAACATATGTGAACAATTTCACAACTTAAAAACTACAGTGTATTAAAATATTCCCCTTTTTTTCCTGTTGCTTTATGAATTAATAAGCAAATCATTAGTTATAAAAACATTAATTCTGTCAATAATAGTGCTGAGTCACACTAACTTATGGGTATATTGCTGGATATCCAAAAATAACAAAAGAAAGCTAGATCAAGACCACCACACTGCCTCAAAGGCAATAGGTTATCTGGCACTTGCTTTTCTCTGCTTTCAGACATAGTCTGAATATATTTTGAAGGCTCTTGACAACATTACAATCCATCCAAAATATCAAGAACAAGAATTTGAAGACAAAGCTCTGTTTAGAATAAAAGACAAATTGTAAGAGAAGTGGAAGACTATGATAAGGAAAGGAAACAGAATTTAAAAAAAAATTCAGTATGAAACAAAGACAAAACTCTGGGAGAAAAGAACACACAATACTGAATTGTGCTCTGACCTGTAGAATCATTATTTGTTGGAGGACTGAAAAAGCATCCAGGAAAAACTCCTTCACTGACAGAACAAGGATTAGGCAGCTGTAATTTGTACCCTATGTAGTTTCTGCATCTCATCTAAAAAGCAGGATTTGTTTCATGAGAACTGAATAGTATTAAGAAAAATCAACATTTGGTTCTTACAGTTAAATATCTATATACTCAGTTATATGACAAAATAAAAAGAAGACTAATTAAGAAAGACACCAGTGGCCCATAACTAGTACTCTTGTCACCAAGAGGTGAAACATTCACACCTAAATATTGGATATAAGTGTTTCAAAGTTACTGCATTAAACTTGTCTCTTATTTGATATTTGCCATAATTATTAGCAATTCCTTGATGTTCTGCAAATATTCCACCTTTTATTCTCCAGATGAATGCATGCTTGCACAGAGCCTGTCACCTAAGCATGCCTAAAGGACACGTTGCCTGGGAAACACAATGGAATGCTCCATAGGGAGATACAAATTAGCTCTAAGCAAGTAACAACAGCAGCCTAACTCTGGCAGAGAAGCAAACTTCCAGACTTCTATAAAGGACTAATCCACAACAGACTTTTTATTTTGCTAATGTAGTTACACCACTTCAGAAGCAGAAGGACCAACAGAACTAGTTCTAGACTCTGTGAATGGCACTGATTTATGAAATGTAACCATAAATTCCAAATTTCTTACCTGAAATCCTTATTACTATTAACTAACACTAGTCTTTAATCTGTAAGCTGTCTTTCAAAATTATGATTACTTTGCCATTGCTTAGTTATCAGCACTATGAAGGGGTTTGCTATGGTGCCCTTTTATAGACAAAGGACCATGTTTGAATGGCTGGGCCAGAGAGAGTCAGCAGGAAACAGAGAACACAGAGCTCCTCAGCTGCCCTTGCAAGTCACGGGCGCCTTCAGAGTCCCTGCGCACCCTGGGCACCACTGTGCTGTCTCTAGGCAAGGCAGGGGTTCCTGAACCCCATGTTCATGTTCAGAACAAACCTCTTTGGTACTCCAAATCCCACTTCCCCCTCCTCTCCTTGAAGTGCTCTCTTCACATTAGTGATAGAAACATTCTAAAAATATCCACAGTGAGACTGACTTCAGCAAAACTTCTTAGAAATAAACCTTACATTAAAAAAAATTTGAAAACTCTAATTTCGAATAGCTAATTGAATGAAAAGTTTCCAAGTGCCACTATTAAGTAAATATATAGAGCCATGGTTTTTAATGAGAGGAACTTGCTGAGGTGCTTAGGGGTTTTTTGGTGGTAATCAAGTTTTTTAAAGTTTTTTAATTGGCATTGTCTGTGTTCAGTTTAACTCAATTTTATTAAATTTGGAGCAGTGTTCCAATGCAGAAACAAAGCAATATCCAGATAAATATTTTAAGGTTAAAAGAGGGGCATCAAGAAATAACATGAAATTAGATTTAGGCTTATAATATGGAATGGGTATGTTGTGCCTGGAAGAAATGTCCTCTGGGTCACCTGCTGCTCTTAGAATCATGTCATACAAGCCTTTTAATGTACTTCAATCAATTAGGCTCATTAATTTGTTATAATTGACTATTTGGGAACACATAAGAAAGCATATTAAGCTAATCAGTGAAAGTGCTTCTCCACATTTAGCTCACATTAAGAGTCAGTGCCCCAAAAAGAAATCTGTGCTTCACCTTTTGTGCATCACCAGACAGATATTTTGTGAAATGAGATTCATGGCTGTCTGAGCCACTGAACTGCTGTATCCTCTCCAGCAGCTGCCTCTGAGCGTACACCAGCAGTGGACTCACTTGTTCTGTGAACCTTTCACTGGAAAAAAAACAAAAGTGTAGTAACTAAGCAATATAATGGTATATTAAACGATATCATGCTAACTTTTTTAGTTTTTATTAGAGCTGGTATAACTTACTGTGTAAATATGTTAAATTGTACAGCTATGTGCACCAGTGCTTCCCATTTCTTCATTTGATATAACAATTCTATTGTTTTAAGAATCAGATTACATATCCATCTCAGGTCAACCACGTTCACATCATCCAGGGGAGGCTGGGGATGAAGACTAGAACCACCATTCTCATCCACAATACCTCCTAAACAGCTGGGAATGCAAAAGTCTCCTTCGGGATCCACAATCTACAGTGAAGAAACATTATTATGCCTGTTATTTTTAAATGTGTTTTTAGGACAAATCAATTACAGAGATAGAAAGTACTGTAATTATCTGAAAAACTTGTTAGAGAGAATAACTTGAAGATACCAAAATATAATGCAAGAAAGAGAATACTCTGTCTCTAGTGAAAATGTGATAATCAAGAGTTGTCTTAATAAAAATAATTTTTACCTTAAGAGAACTGCTTGCTTGTAGGTCAATTATCATATCAATGATCATGTCTGATGCAAAATAAAATGGCAACCAGATGGTGCTGCAAAGAAAATCCCAGGTGATGGGAAATGCATCCATATGGGAATGTGACTGGTTAGCTATCAATTGAAATTCTTGAGTATAGTTCCAAAGCTCTCGACAAGCATTTTGAAGCAATGTCCAGTGGCCACCACGGTGAGCAAGAACCTGTGTAAAGCATTCAAAGTATAATTATACCTTGTAAAGGCAGAAATTAAAAGCTTCATTCTTTTATTGCAAAACTTAGGCATAAGTAATCTTTCAGAATTACAGTCTAGGCATTACAGAACCTTAATTTTTACCTTTTCATAGAAGGACTAATTTATAATTGAATTTAATTCTAGGTTTTGATGTGAGAATAAGAAATAAAAATTAATTCACACCACCTATACGTGTGTTTTTACTTGGGTTTAGAAGGTTTTATGGGAAGAGTAGTTAGTCTGCATTTCCCTTCAACCACAGGTTCTCCTGTTTCTAGTGTGAGATTCACTAAAACCTGTAAAGAGAAAGTTAAATCTGAAAGTATTTTCAGAAGAAAATAACAAACATGAGAAGGAAAGTTACAAAGGTGGAACAAAAAATAAAACAATTACATAAATTATTGTATGTCTGATAGAAATATATATTATGATAGGTGATGTATCTGACATTTCATACATTGTACTTGGATATTTTTCAGAGGATGAGAAAACATTACTTTTAAACAGTGATATTTTTAAAAATTTTCTGAGGTCTTTTCATGTAAAAGGTAGTAAGTATTGCAAGACATGCTTAATGCATTAATCACTAATGCTTGGTAATATATAGTTTAATAAGAAACCAACCACATCTTACCACTGCTCTTTTCAAATGCAAGAAGATGCTTGTAAAATGCTTCAGTAAAAGGGTATTTGATGGAAACTTGTCCTGTTCTTCGGGGGTCTTTGCTGTTCGACTCTGTTTATTTATGGTTTTAGGAGATTTACCTGTAACTGAAAACAAAAAGTTCACTTGTTAAAATTGAGTTGAAGTTCTCAAAAAAAAAAAGGAAAGAAAGTCAGCTAGGATTTTCCTGTGGCAGCTAAATACTTAAATGTTAAGAAATGCCAATGTTAAGTTTATCATGTTTGTAAGGTTATGATATTTAAAATACAAGATGATTTTACTTAGGAATTGGGAGAAGCAGGGATGAAAACAAGTTTGAGCAAAATAATAATGGGTACCAAATAGCTTTCAGCCTCATTGTCAAAACACAATCTTCATTTAAGTTCTAGGAAGAAATCACCATGACAAGATATCTCTTGGCAAGCTTGCAAGAACCTTTCTTAAACAGAAACCTTTTAATGGAGATGTTAGGAAGAAAGGAGGATTTCTGACAAATTCTGTGGTGTGTGTAAAATTCCTTCATTATTTTATTCACTACCAAATATCCCCCAAGGGGAAAGGCAAAGGTTCATGGTAGTGGAATCTGGCAATATCTGAACTATAGGTTTCAGGCAGAGGCTAATTCCAAGCTACATAGTATTTGAACTCTATGGCAAACTGTACATTCTATGTAATTCTTCTAATCATAACTGTTGCAAATGCTAGGAGATAGTAAAGAGAACTTTTATCAGGTTTCAGCCAATTTCAGTGGGTCTCAGTGACCGGTAAGCATCAAGGCAAAGAGGTTTATGTAAAAGTAGGCTGTTGCAAAGACAACCAGTGAATTGAAGTGCTAGTTTTTGTCACAACTCCTTGGAGAAGGCAAAGAGGACAACTTATTTTACCTAAGGAAAGACAGGAGAATTTTGATCTTTACTACTGTGGCAGGAATGTGTGTCTGAAGAGCTACTGAAAAGACCAGGTAGGTCTGTGATTACCTGTTGACCTTCTGGTGCTTATGCAGCCTCTGTGCTGACTTGTACACTACCACTGGCATCTGAGGAAAGCGAAGGCCTGCATTTCACTATTACCCACAGATAGGAGCCTTTTGGCTCCTGTTGAAACCTCATAGACTAAAAATAGCTAGAATAAAAATAAATGTCAAATGTGAAAGACAGAGAAATTAAATAAAAGTGTTAGAAAATAAATTGTTCCTGAGGTAGCTCCTGACACAGGGAAACACAGGGGAGAAAGCAGTAGAGAAGGAAAATGAAATTCTACTTAAAATTTGAAAGATAGTAATAAGCTTCAGTCTATAACATTAAAAACTACTTACAGAATGACCCAGGAAAATTTTGACCTGCTAGGAAATGTAAAGGGAACTACCAAACAATTACAAACCTCAGAAACTGAAAGAAATTGTCAATGCATTCAGAATAATTCAGAATATTATCGATTTAATATGTGTAGGTAGTGTGGTATCTGCAAATCTAAAGCTAGTATCATTATTTTTTTAAAAACTTACAAACTTATTAATAAATTATAGGATAAAATGTAATATATTTATTAATAGATTGCTCAGAATTATTAGATATGCCACACCACATACTATGATTTCTGTTATACTAGGTGTGCCAAAAAAATACAGAGGACAACTGAAACCTAGAAATGTCTTCTATTAATTTGGCATGACTTACTGTTTTACCAAAGGTGATGTGGACTACTAATGATGGAGGTCAAGACAGACAGAAATCAAGAGAAACAAAAAGTTACGTTGAAACCGATTTCAGTTGTGTACCAATAAAAATTCTTACAGGTTTGGGTTTCAGTCACTTCTGACTTTTCATGGAGAGAAGGAGTTGGTTTTCCTATGTTATCCTCTGCAGCTTCTCTTGCCAGTACAGTGCCAGAATTGTTTAATGAGAATATCTCAGGATCCAAAATATTGTAACTGCAGAATAGGAGGAAGAGAAGAAAACACAAAAAAAAGCCCACATACAGTATCAAAAAGAATTCTGATATACATACACAAAATTCTGCTTCTCAGAAGCGATTCCTTTCCAGCAGCTTTAGGAATAAGAAATAATGAATGATAGCCAAATGTTATAAGCAAACAAAAAATAACTTAATATAGCATATTTCAAAGCTTTCATCTCACCAATGAAGTTAGCAACCAAAACTGTGCCTGATGTCCACAGGATGGAATGCAAATTTTTTTACATAGTAACAAGTAATTTGTATTTGAAAGCTGAACTGGTCATAGGAATATTGTAAATAACACAATCCTCTCTATTAATCACAGTCACTGATAGTGCAGTAAGATGTACCTGTCCAGATGCTGTGAACTACTGATTCCAATATTGTATTGCTCTTCCAGGTTCTTCTTAAATAGGTGGTAGTGTGCAACTGCCAGATAGATATTCATCTGAGACTTCCAGGGCATCTCTTCAAGACACATTTGGCAAAACTGACTTCGGGTTATGTATTTACTCAGCAGCATCGCTAAGGTTTGATGAGCTAATTTCTTCAACTTATCCTTGCCTTTCCTAAACCAAAACATATGAAGTAGCAAAAATTGAAACTCTGTTTTCTTGAAGCTCTCGAAAAAAAAGTCCTGGTAAAGATACACAGATATTCCGTTGCATATCCCCAGATTTATATGCATAAGCACATAAGCATATGACATATTTCTAAATAAAAGACTTTTGCTTTAATCAAGAAAAGCAACTGTGCTTTCCTTCTTTAAGAACACTTAACACACAATAAATCCTATTTTATATTTTACCAGCCTCTATAAGATATTTGTCTTAGTACTTCAAAAAGTTTAGATCATTTTGAAGTTATTTGTCACTGAATTGTACAGATTATTATAGCAAATACAATGTGCTTCAAAGTCAGTTCAGGAGAGTCTTCTATTATACTATAAATCTGGATTTTTTTTTATTGCTTTGCTTTGGTAGTTAAGCACCTCCAGTATGAAGAGAACACAGTATTTTAAATCTGGATGCCTGCCTTTAATTTCCAGCCAAAGTTTTTTAAAATTTCCCTGAGAAATGAAAAAATTCTGTATTACTTCACAAACATACAATGCTATATTCAAACTAAATATTTTTTTTATTAAGTGTAAACTGATCCCTTTATTAATCTAAATTATTTTTCTGCTTGTTTTTCACTTTTAAAATGTGGGCAGAATAGTATACCACATACAATTTTGATTATATTATACAGCATTACTATTATGCAAGACACAAAAGAGTAGCTGATAAAAGCCCAAGATAGGTTTAACATCCCCTCTTCTGCTGAAAGCCATGAAAATCATTTTAAGTAAGGTAGGGTTTCTTCTGTCAAGGAGGAGTAATAACATTTTTGGATGGTTTAGGTTAATATTTAGAAGATTATATGGAAACATTTTTTAGGTTATTTAAAACTATTCCAGAATCAGTTACACGATTGCTTATATGCAAATATTTATAGTTTCCTATTTCTTAATTATTGAAATAGTAAGTGACCAAAGGACCAAGTTATGAATACTACACATTCTTTTAGGTCTGAAGGTAATGTTATTGGCAAGTTAACCAAATATAAACAAATATCTGCCAAAAGAAGAGGTGAATATTTTTTTTTTTTTTTAAATCAAAAAACAGTTTTCTGGAAGCTACAGAACAGATGGTCCAAGAAGACTAGCACAAAGACCACAAAAATAATTCTGAAACTATTACTACTAGTATTATTAAATTATTTATTTAATAATATTTTTATTAGCTTTGTAACAGATAAACTCCCCAACACAGTTTGAAAAGCATTATAATACACAGATTATCAGAGTTTTTCCACCTTGATGAATCAATATGCACAAGCTAACACAGCTGAAATAAAATCTTTGATTATTAATACAAAGACTTGAAATCATTAACAGCTATTAAACAGAAACGCAACAGATTTTGTTTCCTTGACTGGAAACTAATTTTATACTAAACTACATCAGAAAAATGAGAGGACTGTGAAGAAATTAGTCTCTTTGATACAATACAAAAAATAAAATACACACTTAATTGTAAACTAAATTTCAGTCAAAATATTTTTTTCTGTACATGAGCCTGACAACTGTGTTCATTTACTTTTGTGTTTCTGGAGAATTCATTGCATCTGGATTTTTCATTAAATACTCTCTGAGAGGTCCTTTCTTAGGCACATCTTTTTTTGTTGGTTTCTTTGAAGGTGAGGTATTCTTTCCCTTTAAAAAAAAAATCTTGCATCAAAATCTTAAATATACTTCAAATAATTATTTATACCTACATTATCAATTACTTGAGGTACAGAGCAGTTTGGCTTACGTAGGAACAGAACATTAAAAAAAAAAAATCCTGTAAATGGTTGCCAAAATAAGACTGCAAAAGAAATACTTCAAGATTACGGGAAACTTCACCATTTTTCTGGAAAGTACATGTCAAATGCCTGACACAAAGAAGCCAGCCAGATCTCTAAACATTCTTTCATATACCAGTGGTTTCATCACAAAAATAATGCTAGTTCTTTTCCTAATATTATAAACAGTAAAACTTTGCAATGCAAAAACTAAGACAGAAAAACCCTTTTCCTACTCTATCCCAGATGCTAGCAGTATTTCAACATTACTAGAGGATTATGAGGGAGGAAACTCTTCCTCCAAAATAATACAAATCTATTGATATTATTTGTATCTTCCAGTAAAAGTAAAAATTTATTTTAAATTAATTTTAAACAAAAAGCCTTTACTGTGCAATTAGAATATTGCACAAGGAGCTAACCATGAACAACTACTCACACAAAAGTCTGTTTGTACAAAAAGACCTGAGCTGATCTCCTTTTCTGAATGTGATGGTACCCAAGACATTTCCTATTACCACCATGTTATTTTAAAGGGAGTAAGGAAAGGCAAGTTTCTTCTGATTTCAGAATGCCTTATTCTGATTCAACTCAAAGTCTCACAATTGGTTTTTCAGATGAATCCCGTGCCAGCTTTTCTTCCTGGTTTTAGGAGTTCAGAGGTCAGCTGAGGACTAGAGTTTGTATCCCAAATTTTAAGAACTGTGGACGCCTCTAGATGAGATTTTTATGAGACAATTTTTGAAAATTAATTTTGTTCTTATGGTATTGCTACCCAGTAAAAACACACAACTCCTTAAAAATAAAACTCACTTTCTGAACTCCTGCAGCACATTTGCTTTCTCCCAGAGTGAGAGATCTTGCTTGTGTTGCAATTCCATCAACACCGAGGAAGTTCTCATTCCTCCTGATATAAAATATTTTTAAAATCATCATCATAATAATCATCATGTTAAACTTCTTTCATAGTAAAAGGATATCTTTGGGGACATATAGAGCACATCACACAATTCCTATTTATTTGCAGTTTTAAATTCAAAAGACTTTGTTTTCTTCATCCTCTTCAGAAAATAGGAAGTGTTAATTTTCAAGGTTTATTATAGAAATCTGAACTTTATATACATATATAGTATAGTGTATATATATATATATATACTATATATACACATATACTATATATATATAGATATATATATATATATATCTATATATATATATACACACACAACTATATCACCTTCCTAATGCCTAGGAAAATAAACCAATTTTCTTCATTACCCAAATTATACTACAGAATTTTGCAAAAAATTTCTTCACATCCTGTTGTTTTAGTCTCTTGTAACCACAATTTCTGTTCCCTAAAATATATATCTAATTTTCACTGATTATTTGCCTTTCATATTTTAGAAATACTGACGTACTTTTTTAAAAATGGGATCTTCTTAGGTAAGTGTCCACTTTGGCTCCATTTATCTTTTCCCCATAGAATTTTTTGACACTATAGTAGGCACTGATCAGTTTGTTTTGATTTAACCCATCATACCTTCCCAAGCTATGCCACCGCCCTATAATAATAGCTGTGTAATCCTCTGTGTTCATGGAACTTCTGCAGCCTAGGAGTTGTGGAATTTACTCCTGATGGGTCTTCTGATGGGTAAAACCTAGTTTCTTTTGTAACTGTGACTCTCATGAACATAAGTAGTAGTTTTTCACTACTGCTGTAACAGAGATCTACCTTTTCAAGTTATCTTCCACACTCTCTGCCCACTCCAGAACATACTGAAACTTCTCTTCATTCAGGACTTTGTGCAAAAGCTGAACAAAGAACTCCAGGAAACGTGTTTGCCCTCTGAATTTAAGCACTGCAATAAAGTAACACAGGTGTTTATGCTATAACAGAATCCTGAATTCAGCTAGAATTACAGCTTTGTATGCCTCAAAGCACTTATTTATGTCATGCTGTATACTCATAGTGACACTAAAATCAGGGATACACAATGGCAGTTGCTAAATGCTTTTTTGTGACTGGGCATCCAAAATCACAAGCTCACTCTATTTAATACACTCCTAGAATTACAAACATTATAGAGACAGAAATTTCTGTGAATTCCTCTTCCAGTGAAATAATTTAATGTGGAAATGGGGTATCTCAATTTTAAAAGAACATTCCATACCAAGAGAATATTTGAAAACTTGACACATTTTTTTAATTTACTTGTTTCTAAGGTTATTAGAAAACAAACATTATTCAATTTAAAATATTAATATTTTATAGACTTAGCATCAACACCCCAAATAATTGGTTGCATTCACTTCTCAATCTGTTTATACGGAGAACTTTTTATAAGCTATGTTTCACTTGATTTTGTATATTTGAGATCCAAATGAAGGTAACATTCCCAAGAGCTTATTCCAAGCAAGAATGAGATTGTTTTAGTGGCAAGTTTCCGAGGTAAAGGAGCCCTTACAATTAAATAAACACCAACTATCCCTACCTTCTCGATAAGCACGCTCTGATGTCCAACATGAAATTACAGGGTAGAGGAACAACGGAGATTCCTTTCCTGTAAGCTGTGTTCCAGGACCTGCATCAACAACCAAATGAAATCCCTTATGAAAAGCAGTGAGAATACACAATAGAAACTCCACCTATAACTGACCAAAAAATCCTTCTCTAGCACAGAGGTTGCTTTTAAATATCTCACTGTCATCCAGAGAGAAATTCAAATGCTTGCTCTTTTCTTCTAATATAAGTAGCTGCACAACTTAAATAAGAGCTTACAGATGTGACTGATGAACTTACAGCTACTAGACTAATACAGAGGATGTCTGGAGTTCATCAGAGTTCTAACAAAGAGCCATGAAAATCACATGTGGAGCAGAATGTGCAGAAAGGACATGTCAAAAATGTATTTAAGGCTATATAACAAGAACTGATCCCACGATACTGCTATTGACTAATGTTTACATTCATACTCTGCATATGGATAACATAAGTAGGTAGACGATTCTTTTTTCTTCAGCTAAATAGTTACAAAACTATATGTACAGATTTAATTTATATTCTATAAATAATGTACTTCATATAGAATACACAGATATGAATAGTATACAGAATATATAGGACAATAACTTGGATTCAAGCTTCTGGCAGTTAAATACAACAGCATTACCAGCTGATGAGCACCAAAACAATGTTATATATACTACTTGTTATTTTTCCTTAATAAAAAAAAACGACCTACAAATTTTGTGTTTAGACAATTCCTGTGGTTGAAAAACATCAATGCAGCAAATCCCTGAAAAAATCAAGATTAAAAACGCACTCTGGAACCAGTTGTAATTGTGGATCAATAGCTACAACCTCCAGCAAGAACAGTCAGTTTAGGTCTGTTGAATGTAAATAATATCCAATTAAGTAGGACAGCCAGCAGGAAAAGCAGACTTTTAAAAATTTTCGTTTTAGGACACCCTTTTTTAGTACTCTCTCCAATTTGACAAGTTCAAAAATTGTTGCTCCAAATAAGCATTTTCACAAAGAAAAATATGTCCAAAATTTTTTTAATGGGAAAAGATTTGAAATTGCAGAATTTAAATTGTACTGCATGTTAAATACTTTGGTTTTCTCTTCTTTTGAAAGAAGTAGATTCAGCTCTTCTCCATTTTTCTTGTAGACTATCATCAATGGAATGCTAAGTGTTGATCCAATTATAAGGATTTCCTATGACAAGGCCTTTTCCAAAACATTTTTAACAGCATGTCCTACAGGTGTGCACATTGCCCTAAAGCATTAATACATATTTGTAAGGACAGCTGTAAGCTTTGCATGGCCACACCAAAAGGCTTCTTCTCAATTTGTATCCTGAAACTATTGACAAATAGGCTTTTTCAACAACAGAGCAGACTTTAGCGATCAATTATTTCCCCAGCTACTGAAAATGTGGGTTTCTTCTAACTGATCAATCCATTAATTTAACTTTCTATTAAGTAATCAACACGATTTTCAATTAACTTACAGAATTCTTTCCTTATGTGACTTGTTCTGCAGGAATGTAGGCATCAATGTGAACAAAAATGAAGGATTATTGCACAGATTAATGGAATTTTTCCATCAGTTCTTATCCTATTTTTCACAAGAATGCTTTCTCTTCTGAACAAATGCATATACAGAGGTGATGGATGATAACTAGGGGTGCGGTCTTGCAGCAAAGGCCAGTTGCATACTGGGCTATACCAGAAACAGCATGGCCAGCAGGTCAGGGAACACGACTATTCCTCTCTAGATGTGAGACCACATCTAGGTTACTGTGCCTGGGTTTGGGCACTGGAATACAAGACACCAACATAGTGGAGTAAGTCAAGAGAAGGACAGCCAAGATGATAAGGAGCTATAGTGCATGAAGAGGCTGAGGGAACTGGATTTATTCAATCTTAGGAAGAGAAGGCTAAGAGGAATCTAGCCTCCTAACAGGAGGAATACAGAATGTGGAGACAGACTGTCCTCACTGACAGCACAACAGGCAATTGAAACAAGCTGGAAATCAGAAAATACCAAACACATATAAAGAAAACCTCTCTAACCATAAGGGTGGTTAACTATCAGAACAGGTTGGCCATAAAGGTTATGAAATCTCTTTCTTCATAAAGATTCAAAACTTGACTGGACAAGCCTCAGAGCAACCAGAGCTAATTGCACCTGTTTTGAGAAGGGGGTTGGAATAAATACCTTTCAGAAATGCCTTCCAACCTATACTACTCTGCAATTCCATCCAGGCTCCAAGGAGTACAAGATGCCATGTAAATATAATGGGAAAAAAATCAGTGGTGTCTCTGAGATTAAGTTCTAACCAATTTTTCTTTATAATTATTTGTTAATTCATTTAACTTTGGCAGGATTATTAGCCAGAAAATTCTTGCGCTTGATCCAGACTCCAAGATATTTTAAAATACGCATATTCATTCCTGAGTTAAAACATAGTTAAATACTAGTATGCATGCAATTCCCTCACAAAAAGGACAATTTCTGTTAACTTCCTTCAGAGAATTTCCTGCCATGGTCATTACTACTAGCATTGGCAGGGTATTAAGACAAGCTATAAATGGACAGTGGTCTTTGCCACTGCATTTTCTGATTTAAGAAGATAAAGCAAGCCTAAATAACATGAAATCCAATTTAAACAGATTGGGAGAACATAAATATTTGCAAAACTGTTCACAAAGGAATATTCCTTTGAAAGAAGAAATGAGTGTTCCAGTGGAAATTTCAAAAATATGAATACACACATCTCTACCAGGTGATCATTATTGCTTTGGTTGAGTCATCATGGTACATACAAAAAATAAAAGTACTTCTTCAGTAAATGTAATTTTTTACAAACAAACCATAGAAAACTCCATAGACAAGGATAAGACGTGTTTCAACAGTACACCCACCTGGTTCTGTCAGTTTGAGGAGACTTGATTCAAGAGTATTTAGATTTTCTGCTGCTTTTGCCATTGCAGCTAAATGGGATGCCCTTGAGGATCGTCTCTGAAATATTAAATACTTTGTTATGAAAGCTTAGCTTTAACTTAACTAAAACCAGCTTGTCAATAGTGGAATTCAGCTTAGATCACAAGTCTTCTAAATCTATACCTTATAATTTCATCAATATTGTATTATTTTTCTTTTCTGATGAAACTAAAATTATGTTCATTATTTTTTTAGCACAGCATATTTTGTCAAGCATGGGGACTCCTCATCTCTGGAGGTGTTCAAGACTGGGCTGAATGAGGCACTGAGAAACCCAGTCTAGTGGAAGGTCTCCCTGCCCAAGGCTGGTGGTTGGAGATAGATGATCTTTAAGGTCCCTTCCAACCCAAACCATTCTATGATTCTAGAACAAAAAAAATAATAAATCTAGTCATCAAAATAATAGAATACAGAATTTAGAGAAAAGAAGAAGTAAAAACCAGAACAACTACTTTTACCTCTTTGCCAGTGCCTATTTCTTCAGTTTTCACATCTCCTGACTGGCCAGGTGAAACTCCTGGTGAGATCAACAATTTTTTCCCATAGTTAATGATAACTGCTGAAAGTTCATATTCTTTCCATGAACGCAGTACCTATAAAAGAATAATCTGCTAAACAATTTTTTGTTTACATAATATGTAATATTTCATTACTGCCTACTTCTAATTATCAAAATGCATGAATATTACAAATAGAAATTAATTACTCAATATGCAACTTTCTTTTAATAAAAACACCCAGGACTATAGACATGTAAAATAATTGGAATTGCAGATATGTTATCTATGTGTTCTACTTCTGCTTAGCCTATCCCTCAGAGAATAGAAAGATTTACCCAGAAGTATCTATTGCTGTGATTGACACTCTCCCTGTTCTCAGACAGTACTGCTATCAAAGAACATAAAGGGTAACTAAATGATCCTCATTTGCCTCTCTGGTATCAAGTACACATTTTAAAATCCCAACTGTATTAGTGAAAGGACCAGTGAAATTTATTTTTAAATTACAAAATTTATAAATTAACAGCATAGCAAATGTTTTTCAACGGCTTTATGTTCTTTAGATAGAGCTCTAAAGGCCCAAGTGCTTCTACTATGTGCAAGCTGACTTCACATTAGGATCTTTGCCTTTGTGATCCTAAGTGTATAAATTACCTTAGGATAAACACAGTACATGACCTGACTGTAAGCCAAAAGAAAAACATATACCATGCTTTAATGAGAAGCATTTTCAATTCACTCATTCTCTTTGCTATTCTGCATGCTATCCTGTTGAAATGCTATCTCTAAGGAAAAAAAAAATCAGCAATATTAAGTGGTAGTCAATTAGCTGAGGAATCCTACAACAAACACTTAATCAAGGTTTCAAGGCTTCTAATAGGCTTTATTGGCCCTGACAGCATTCACCTGGGGCCTATGCCTGTGGGGCAAGGAGCTCCCTCTCAGCTCAAGTCTAAGCCTACAGTTCCTGCTGGCTGCTATATGGCAGGAATGCCGGTCTCCAGCTTGGTGCAAGTCATGCCTGGGTGTGGCAATGGATCCACTAGACTGGGCACCTGGCCCATGGATCAGCTTCTGAGCTTGACCTCGGACTGTTCCCATCACGATGGACCAGCTTGCTGGGCTCTGTCTGACTCTAGCCACCTCACCAGGCCTTATCCTGACCTGTGGACTGACTTCCCAGCTTCAAATCTGATCTGCCTCATCACCACAAATTTGCCTGATCATCTGGATACCTGGCTGAACCTCAATACCAGATGCTGCTCTGCCAGCCATGGCATTGCCCTTGGCTCCTGGCCTCACAGCCATGCTGGCCTTGCAGAGCATTTTTAGGGTTATTTGATACTGATCTGGTCTTGTGAAGTTAGCACAAAGATTCAGCTCCTACAAAGACCCAGCATGGGGGAATCCCTCAAATCCTTAGCCACAGCTCAGCTTCAGTATGAGCTCTTAGTTGAGGTACACACCCAAAGCTAGAGGAAAGCTGATTTTTTCAGCATCACACATTTACAGTAGCGAGTAATTAACTGCAGTATGTCCCTATACATGAGGGAAAAAATCCAGTACCGTGTTTCTCCTTATCTCACCAAATAGATTAAGTATCTGAATCATAAATGTCATCTACAGATATATATTATGGTTGAAAGTCAAGGTGTTTTTATTTTTGACAGCATGCAAGACTAAACAGTATAAAGTCTCTTGTATCTAATTAGCAACTAAAACAGATATGTTAATCTGATTAAAATTACAAATATGCTCATTTGCAATAAATAAACTTTTAAACTTATTTATTACATGTACGTCTTATTGAAAATAGTACTGCCTTAAATGTAAAATTACACAAATCATATAAAATGTAGATCTGATGACACAGACTAATAGACTATTTCCTGAATAAATAGTAAAAAGTCATAATGTCATTGTTATAAAAATGCACTGATTCAAAGATACTTACAAGTATTTGTATGCCTTTACTATTTAAGATTGCTGGTTCTCTAAGACATCATTCTGAAGGCCAGCTTACTAAATCTCTCTTCTTTTTTCTTCAAAATGCCAAGAGCTGTATCTCAAATTAAGCAGTAACCGCAAAAATACAGACCATACCTTTGCTGTATGATATGAAGCACAAGCTATCATGTGCTGAATACTCTCATAACATCCTTCCTGTCTCCTTTGCAAAGTAGCACTTGGAATTTCTTGGAGAACAGCCAAGCATTTAATGAGGATCTGTAAATACAAGGGTTAAAACAAAATTTGGAGTCTGGAGCATACTTACAAGCTTCTACCTCTGTACAGCCCACTGTATTTCATGGTAAACTTTAAAAATACTTGGAAATCTAATGAATAGGATAAAACATTAGCTGTACAAGTGCCAATAATAAAATTTCCATTTCATTGAACAATGTCAAGATTTCAACCACAGTCTTTTGGAATAAATTACATGTTTGCATAAAATCCCAGATATTAACATACAGATACATGATGGATATTTTTACTGATTTAACTAACATGGAATCCAAGAATGTCTAATTCAGTGAAATAATCCTACTGGAGGACTGTTTAAAAATATATTGAGATGGTAAGAATTTCAAATGAAAAAAATATATTTCCAGTATGCTGTAAAAATAAAATATTTCTTCCCCCAGTTTTGTCCATCAGAAATGAAAAGAACATGTGGCTAAATTATTTTTCACTTTAATTAAGAAATCTGAAAGAGGAGCTATTTCCAGTGGCTAGCTGTACCTTTAGCAGGACACCACAGCCAACAGCGTCTTAAGCAAGAAGCTATCCCTGTATTCAAATAGATGATTTTTTTTTCCCCTAATTACTCCTGAAAACTTCTCAGGGCCCTAAGTGTCCCAGCAGTCCTTCCCTGAGCATCCTCACTTGAGACCTCCCCTCATATCCTCTGCCCAGGAGCCCAAGAGTGGCAATCAAGCTCAGGCACAAGCCTTCAGTCCCTGCTTGAGCTGTGGTACTGCTGTTCTGGTCTTCAGTTCTTTCTCCTGGATGGGCCTTGGACCTGTGCTGTAGCCTTGCCTTCAGCCCCTGGTTTCAATTCCTGCACCTCCCAACTTTTTCTCCTGGATGGAGCCTGGGCCAGCCCAATAACCTCATGTTCTCTGGACTGTCCTGGATCCTCTTACCAGCACCCTGCTCTGTCTGCCATATTCAGATGCTGCTGGTCTCTGCCTCACCTACAGTGCAGTCACCTCATTCTTTCTCACAGAGCAAATATACTCTTATTGCTGCTACGTAAAAAGGCTATCTAATTACAGGAAAAAGATTTGCATGTTTCTACTATATGCTTGCTGAATCTAAAAACCACATCTGCTGTTTCATAAAATGTAGTCTGTTTTTGAAGAGAAGGTGCTTGCTTCTGGGAAGGAGCACATGCCTGAAAACTAAAGACTGCATTGTCAAAACACTGAATAACTTTCTTTTATTTAAGAAGAAAACAAAACTGTATATGAAGCAAACATTCTGAATTTAAATAAAAATGCCATCTGCAAATAACATTCAAGTAGAAATTACATTGTAGGATTAAACTGTAGATCTGCTACAGTTTAAAATACCAACAATCACCCTAAAGAAACAACTGATTCTCTGCAGTTACTTCACCATATTTGAGAGCAGAATGTGTGCAGCTTACACCAAACTTATCTACATTGGGGACACATAAAACTCAAAAACATCAGCTATTAAGAATTCAAAGCCTAGATATTTAGCTCTCCAACTGTACTGCCTATTATAAGTTTAATTTGAATCACTATAACTGCAGGACCTGACAGCTGCTTTGTCTTAAAATGCTCTCACCTGAACTACTGGCACTAAAAAAATCTTGTGATAAATAAGTGGGGCGAGGAGACCATAACACTGTACAACAGACTGCAGGGCATAACTTGGATCGTTCAACCAGTTGCTAAGTTCAATTGCCGCAGTCATTCTTTCACATTCTGCTAATCTAGCTACCTGCAAAAGAAAAACACATTTTGATTTAAATATTCATTCTGTTGTTTAAATAACTTGAGAGTGGAAGAAGACAGATGTTACTGCAGTTTAAAAAGCAGGATAAGCCGCAAGTAAGATAAAAGTTTAAGAATGAATTTAAATTTACACCTGTTAGAGGTATACTAAAAACCACATTATTCCTGATACTAAAGGAAATGATTGCTCTTGATCTAATTGTGCCCTCTGAGTTTGCCCATATAATTTACAAATTGAGGCTGATTAATAATCTCAAACTATGTGGAGTAGAAATTTTGCATGCTAGCCCCTCACAGGTGGCAAGGGAAGGATAAATCCTTCCATTCCCTTCAAGTTATATGTTGCAGTCCTTGCAAGTGAGAGTTGATCTTGTAAAGTCACAGAGTAATCAACTGCTCACATTTTTTACAAGTACTTCAGCAAAGAAAGGAATAGAATAGGAATGCAATAAAAGAGGAGGCAAAGCCTGACTATCCAAATAAAAAAGAAAGGGTGTTTCTTGTCATTAACATGCCATTATACTATAAAAAACTCTGAAATAAAATATTACTATATTAAAACCATGAAAACCTGTTAGAAGTCACATCTTATTTAAAATACATATATTACATAGCATAAATGTTTAAAATTTAAAAGTCAAGGTAGATCTTAATGGGACAAAAATAACAATTATTATACTTGTTTCTTATATTACAGTCTACCACCACTGAAGTCAAGAAAAATCATTTTAAGTAGGAATCTGTGGGCTTTGGATTAGGCAATGACTGATTCAGAAACCATCATTCCAGCAGGATGTAAAAAACCAACAGCTTCTGAAATACTTCAGAAAGAAAGGCCATGTAACCCATAGAAAATGGAGTATTCTGTAAATAGGATTAGTTGATTGCCACATCTATCTTGCAATGATGAAATAAAGCTAATGAAATAAAGCTGATAAATCCAGTACATTATTTTAAACCACACATACTTGCTCTGTATAAAATATCTCATTGGAACAGATGGAATCACAGAACAGTGCTCCTTCCACGACATTAATATCAGAAACAGCAAATATATTCCTCAAAAAGAGGTGCAAGGTAATAGGAGAAGTCTGAGATACCGCTTCAAAACGTAACCTACAAAATAAAAAAGCAAAAGAATGGTAAAAACATGCTAATTATGATTCAGATCTTGCATGCCTGACACTGCATTATAATAAAATGAAGTCTTTAGTTTTAAAATTATGGACAAAAATGATTACTATAATTTCTTCTAGAAATAAGAATTACATATAAAATATAAAAATTTGTTTAAAATTTGTAAATTAAAAGCTAAATAAATAAAAATACGACTTCTTTTGAAATTGCTATCCACTTTCTCCTAATCTAAGACAACTTTTCCTTATTTGCATCATCCAATCCAGTGAAAATAATTTTGAACTGTCTTTCAAGACTTCAGATGCAACAGCTTATTTGTTTTCACTGTCTCCTTTTACACATTGTTCTTCTGTATTCTGACAATGATACACGCAGTTGTGAAGTCCATTAGTAAGTATTACTAACAGACTCCTTTTCAACACTTATGTCTTGTATTACAAGTCTCTTTTGCCTGCTTTTCTGTCAAGATATTTTTTGGTTAGATTTTTTTCCTCTTTCCTGGGGACAGAGAGGCATTTGTAATTGCTGTATTTTTGTATTTTTTAAATATTTCTGTTACAGGAAAAATCCTATGATTTTGAAGTACAAGAAATAAATTCCTTCTTCTCGATTGTATTTCCTGAACGAGACTGAAACTCGAGAAGGAAGATCAAATAGACACATTCACTCACTTGACATTGCCAAGATACCACCACCATGGCTTCTGGCTGGAAACACAGGTTTTCTTTCCTTCAGGCTCCCTCTGCTGTCCCTTTAGCAAGTCCAATTTCTTACCTACTGCTCAGTAAAACTGAAACTACCTGATACCACAGCTGTGAGAATCTTCCATGTTAATTGAAAAACAAAAGAAAGAGGCTTGGCCATAACCATCAGAAAAGCAAAATCCCCAAAACTGCTTTGCACAGCTGCTTAAAATTTTCTGTCTTCATCTGATTTATCTGAAAACAGACTCATTATAATGTTATCTCTAGAGCCGGATGTGTTAAAAAAATTGCTTATGAAAAAATAGCAATAATAAAACAAATGCAGACAACAGCACAATGACTATTCCTGGTTTGTTGCCTAGGCCAGGAATAGATTAAAAAACCCCACATAGTCATGAAATTGCATGCATAGTGATTTTCTGCCAGCACCATTGCAATCCACAGGCTGAAAATCCCAACTGCTGCTATGGCTATGGCATGTAACACCAAGACCCTTCGTGCATTTGTATGCCTGGTATCAGACATGTGGTGGCACTTGAAGGGCAGACACTGAAGTTGATTATTTGTATTCAGTTATATTGGATGTTAATTCATTATCAAAGCATAAATAGCTGACTTACATATAAAACTATTTTTCTTATAATATTTCATGTCTATGATTTCATTAAAATATTTTTTATCTGGGAATAAATTCAGTTTTGATGTATTTCTGAGCCTGGATCAATTGAATTTCAGTAAATGTAACAACAAGATTTCTATCTGGGTGATGAAAACCTTCTATAATTATGGTTGAACATTTGAAATTTTTTCATGAAATAATTAATTTTAAACATCTCTAAAGCCCTTTAGCATATGCAAAGACTATTGGCACATTATATTGCCACCCCAAAACAAAATTAGCAAGCATTTACCTTTTTTGGTTGGTGTTCTTGACAAACTGTTCACAATTTCTGATATCTATTGCTCTCTTAATTGGAAAGTCAAGAACCCAGTGCATATGATACATTTTGCATATGAAAATGCATCACACAAAACTAGTACCAACTTTGGAAATGTTTCACAATTATCTTAAGAAAACAGCCATTATAAATAATTAGGTGTGTAAATGTTATCAGTGCCATAAATAACAAAAATGCTTTGCTAATTATAAACCTTTATTTCAGAACATTTTTCATATCACAAGCCTGAACAAAATTCCACAAGTTGGAACTCTTCTAAATAAAATGTGCACAACTACAATAAAAAAAAATAATGAGAGATAATTAATTATTATTTTAATTTTGTTTCACCAATTACCTTTTTTCAGATATAGTCAAATTACTTCTTGCAGAAATTACAGCTGCATTGGGAGGCAGTGGAGAAGAAACTGAAACAAAGTAATCCCACATTGGTGAAAACGCTGCTCTGGCTAATCTAAAGTTGCCCGTCTGATAGGCTACCTACAAAATAAACAAACAGTGAGTTGACATGGAATAACCAAGCCAGACAAAATTACAGGATAAATAAGGTTTCAAAATTACCCACAACATGTAAATTTACAATTTCTCTAAGAATATCCTGACACAGTTGAATAAAATACATGCAGCAATAATCGGATTCTACTAATATTAGTGTGGTTCAGATTTAGCATCAGAGAAAGCAAAGGGGGCTCTTGACTGCTGACCAGTGCTCTATCAGCCCTGTGTGGAAAACCTTACAGGCATTGTGCTGCAGTTCTTGAAGGCATATAAATTCATTTAGGTTCACTTTTCTGTTGCTAATACTGCAGAATGCCCTTCTCCTCTGAATAGCAGGACGTAAACTAAGCCAAATAAGTAGGCATAAATTCATGTGGATACGTCTTACACTGGAATATTTTAGGAAAGCTTCTAACTGTTCCCCATGATCTATCTATATGGCTAGACAATTTCACTTTTCTCTGTGTCATAATCTGATTTAAATACCCTTTTGTAAGAACACAGAAAATTATAATGATCTGACAACCTTTGTGGTCTTTCACAAGATACTACAAAACTAATTTCAATATGAAAATGGTTGGCTTTGATATCTGCTAAGCTTAATAATATTTTTTATTCCATCATGTCTAACAAGATGATTTCTAGTACTTAGTCTCAACCACAAAAATGAAAAAAACCCAAATTATGAAAAAAAAAAAAAAGAAAGAAGTTAAATGCAGACTGTAAAAAGAGATGGGCAAGAAAACTATCTGAATCCTTTCCACTTAACCTGATATTTCTAATAATTTTGAATTAAGAATGAACTTACTTAGATATACTATTTTTATGTTAAAATTGTAAAATTGTGATTTCTGCTTATCAAGCTTTCAGCAAGAAGGTCTCAAGATGTTACCAGATGCAGTTTTAGAATAACCACTGAAAACAAGTAATTACAACCAAACGAAAGTAGGTGTCCATTATCATATTATAACCCTACCTGAGTTAGATATGCTCGAACAGTAGTAGCAGAAAGGGGTGGATAGGCAAGGATTGGCTTAGTCATTTGCCCAATGGCATCCCCAATAAGTTTTCCATCTGAAGAATATGCTGCGACAGCAAATATGTATTTCTCATTGGCATCTAACCCTTGTACTTCTAAGAGAATTTTTCCATCTGCCGGTATCTACCAATAAAAATATTTTTCTAGTTAGACTCGCTGTACATATCAAAACAAATCTCAAATTCTAAACTTTTATTATTAAACAAATTATTTAATGGTCTTGGATACAGTCAAAGTACAATCTTGATTAATAGCATGTGATGTACTAGATTCTTGTATTAAATTCTTGAAAACGATGAGAAAACAATGAAATGGTAGGTGAAAAAAAAGGATCCGTTTTCTCTGGAATGATGATGTGTACACAGAGCACATAACCTAAGAGAACAGTTAAGTACCAGGACCTGATGTTTTTTTAAGATACTTGTGTCCATTTGAACATTCACACAGTGATTGCCCATGCTTGCAGTCACTGAAGCTGAAACACTCTGTCCCTGAGCTGTGCTTCCAGACAAAGATCATACTGATGTCCTTCAGACATGGCACCTACTTGTATCAGATATAGGCAGAGATATCTGTGGTTCTTTTCAACACCATTAACAGTATTTTGGAAGCTGTGAAATAAACAATATACTTTCAAGATCTTCATTTTTCCTTCAAGTAATTGTATTCCTGCACTTTAACATCATGGCTCACTCCTAAGAGGATTTTCCACCTTCCTCTCTGTGACCAAGCTGACTTACACAAGGAAGATTCAAAGACTTCAAGGGTCTTGAAACAAGAAACAAGTGACAGTGATAGAAGGATAATATGAGAATCGAGATCATCATAATGCAGCATCAACACAATGCTCTTATTCAGTCTGTCCTTCATAAGGAGACCTTTGAACAACTGAAATCCCTTCAGGATGCTGGGGCTGAATCCTGAACTAGCAGACCAGAAATAAGTGTACAACAGTCTGCAACATCCCTTTATGAAAAGTTGATAGATTATTCTATCCCCAAGAACTCTAAACATTTTTTATTGAAGTCAGCAGATAGAGACTTTGTCTGCAGATCAGCATTTTGCAAAAGCATATCCTAAAGCAAACAGAAGTTCCATTGCAGAGGTGTATGGTTAACTTCAGATGTGTGTGTCCAGAGCTAAGATGGTCAGTGGCTTGAATGGACTGCAGCAAATTTGTCGCCCAAATTCACAGAAAAAAAACAGCTGGCAGTGGGGTGAAAGTTACCTGTGAAACACTTAAATCACCTGAGATGGAATGAAATATTGAAACTAACTCGCTAAACGTCACAGGAAGCTCGTTTTTGTGGATTTGATGATCAGAGTATCAGGAATAACATCAAAGCCTCTACTGCAAGTACCTACACACATCTACTCTTTTCATACATTTTCCTTTAAGGAGGGGAGCCAGAGGAACAAAGGGTGCAGATTCCCTCTCTGTCACCAAACACAAGTCTATCAGTGTTAGTATAGAGCTTGCTTACAAAGCCAGGAAAGCCTGAAACATCAGGCAAAAGAGGTTGACATCATTTTTCTGTCACAAAGCACAAGAGACCTGCCCTGCAAAGAACAGAACTCTTAATAAAAAGATTTCCAGATACAAAAATGATCACTGAGGTGATCAGTGAAGGGTTAGACTACAGAAGCTGACGAGGACATGCTGAAGCTTTCTTGCTCCTTTATTAAATTACAAAATGCACAGTATTTGGGTGGTTCATTGTTGTCATACAGGAGGAAAATGCAATAGCAAGCATGAGTGAATGAAAACCAGAATTTTCTCAGTCTGTGCAGAAACAGCAGGATGTGTTTCAAAGGAAAAAAAAAACTCCCTAAAAATGCAAAACCAAACCAAACAACAAATAAACAAAGAAACATACAAAAAAATCAAAAAAATTAAAGGTCAAATTGTAATGAACAAATAACATAGAAGTACCAACACAGTCAACATGATCAGTCATAAGTAATTAAAGATGTGTGGGATAATTCACCATACCACATGTTCACAGAATGAAAGGGAAAGAGCATGAACCTAGAAATAAACTGTGTCTGAATGTGAAGGTTATTTAAAAAGTTATATTATCATGCTGGCAGCATTAAGTAAGGCAATGTCTTGTTTAGAAGAAATAGCTGATAGAAGTTACACAATTAAGAAGAATAATGAATTTTTATCTGTTTAGAATTTCTCTTTTTTTTTTAATTCCTGGGAAGAGTAGTGTCTGGAGCACACTCTAGAAATACTTCATATACTTTCTTTTGCTTTGGCATCTCTTATATATTACTCAAAAAACCATACTTGTAACAAGGTACAGATTTGTTTAAATTTTGACACTTTTGAGTAATTTATTTTCTTATTCAAAAAAGATTCCTGGAAACTTTTTGGTGTAAAGATAGAAGAGTTTGTTAAAGGCTTAGCCAGTTACATGATTTTAAAAAATGTGTCAGATAGAAAGAATTAGAGTTGGATTTTTTAACAGGAATAAGAATTAACTAAACAAGTTTTACCTCTGTCTTACCTCTTCTCCTGAATTTTGAAGTTTATTGCTATTTAACCTTACTTTCGTATTACTTCCTCCTGCTACACAGCCCAAAATACAGTACCATGAAACCTTGAAGAAAATGAGAACAAAATTACTTGATGCACGCTATTGTTTCCAATTTTTGCCTAATGTAGAATGTACAGATTTTGTGAAAACAGTCTCTGCAAAAAAACTCTACTTACTTAGAAAAAAGTATAGTCTAACTGCACTAAAAACATCAATTAATTTATTTAGCTGGAAAACTAGATATACAACTAGTGGGAATAAAACCAGATGATTCTCCATTATCCTAACCCCACCTTGAGTTACCTATTCCTCAATGCTATCCCAAAGCACAGACTCTACAGGTCATAGATTTAAAGTCACCTAGATCCATTATTCATCCATGAGCCATTATTATCCCTGCAATGGTATTCTTCTAAAGTTGACATTGAGTTCCTATTTAGCAAACTACTTGAGGACAGATCCTTAAAATCAGGCAAAAGAAATGCAGGTATGACATCCCTTCCTTCTGTTGAGTCATCAGACCTGCTGAGGCTGCACTTGATCTCAGTGTCTGTCATCACTGAAGATACTGAAGAGCATCAGTGTGAGTGATTCCAAGAGTGAGCTCTAAGGGACCCCACTCATCACCATCCACTACCTGGACATAGAGCCATGGATTACAACTCTGGCTGTGTCCATCCAGCCAATTCCTTATTCACTGAATGGTGATTCACCCATCAAATCCATGTGTCTTCAATCTGGAGATCAGCCATGTCATGTGGGACCATATCAAAGGCTGTACAGAAGTCTAAATTATGACATCTGTTGATGTTTCCCTGTTGACTGTTTTTCACAAGGTGTTATTGAAATGGAGAAGACTATTTTCAGCAAATGAGCCTTAAGATGTGAAAATCCCTCAGGTATTTTGACTCCTAGTACAAGAACTATATATGTCTAATTAAATCTGAGGCACATATTTATCCTAAGAAACTAACTAAATCTGAAGTATTCAGTTCATAACTTCTACATTAAAAAAATACCTTTCCTGTCTGCTCAACAGCTATGTGTTAACTTCAGAAAAAAAATGTCTTCTAGACTACCTAGCCTCAAATTATAAGAATAATAATCACACTTCGCCATCTAGCGGCCCAAGATGCTGCATTCACTCTCCTATATTTAACAAAAAGAAGTTGGAACACATACTAAAACAAATGAACTACCAAACTTTAAAGTTTGAGAGATTTTTAAATTTTATTTTAGATTCAGTAAGGACAAAAATGATAAACTTTTCCCTAATAAATTTATTTGAAATTTAGTAATAAAACTGCAAGAAAACTGCAGGTTATGAAACAACTGATCACAGAAATACTCTTACCACGATTAATAAGGTTTGAGTTTCTACTGGGTGTATACACATGATTATTTTGAAGAAGCTTGCAAAATCACTATGAAAATTTCTTTCTCAAGAAAACTGCAGCTAATGATTTTTTCATACTTCAGCCTGTTTGAATCCTTTCTAGACAAGGGATGGAGAATAAGGTGATTTGGAACAGTCAGAAGGGATTTACTAAGAGCAAATCAGGGCTGACCACCATGACTGGCCTCTGTGATAAAATTACTTGATTAACAGAGGAAGGGAGAGGAGTAGATGCCATTTACTTTTCACAGTAGTGCATGGTAGGAGAAGGAAAAACAATAAATCTAAATTGAAGCAACTGTACATAAGACAAGAAGTTTTCTATGAACATGTTGCCCTTTTGGAACACACTTTCCAGAGAAGTTGTCTCCATTCTTCGAAGTTTTCAGAACTGACTGCATTAAGCTCTGAGCAAAGTGTTTTAGTCTCACAGCCAACCCCACTTCAAGCAGAAGGTTGGACAAGAGACCTCTCCTAATACCCCCTATGATCCACATAGTCCTGTGACTCTATGTATTCAACAGAAAGTGGATTATTTCCACCTGAACTATGTCACTTCAACACTTCATTAATAGAGACTTCAGTGTTGTACTTTTTTGCATCTTGTCTCTCTTCAGAGGGTAACTAGGACTATGTCAACCCCTAAGCAAGAAAATTTGCTTTTGATATTTGGAATAAGTATTAGACAACAGAAGCACCAAGTGACATGATGAACAAGATTAAGAAGTTGCATGCAAATGTGAACATCAAAACAGTGAGTCACAGAGGAAAACTGACTCACAGGAAAAAAAAAAAAGGGGGATACTTAATTAAGTCAGAATAACATAATCCTCTCAGGAACAAAGAAAAATTTGTTGGTATAGCACTGTTGAAACAACTTTTTCTCTTGTGTATGGTTTAGCTATTTTTTATGCAGTCATCATGAAAAACATTACCTGAATATCTGAATCAAATGGGGCTGGTTTAAATGTCATGGAGCAATGTGACCTAGAAAGTAACAGAGGAGGAGGAGGAGTCCTGCTTTTTTTCTTTCTGCTCATAGTTTCTTTGAGACTGCGATACAATGCACTTTGTTCAGCTTCAACTTGCTCAATTAAAGTTAGTGCTTCCTATGATTGAAATGAAAACAAAAGAGAAAACTATTAAAATCTGACAGATTTAATATAACAATCAGAAAGATTTAAATTTTATACATTGTTTTCAAGTTCTCATAGAAAATTTCACTGCTATGTAGAAAACTTTCAGTAGCTTTTCATATTATCCTACATCCTAAATGAGGATGATGGTACTTTGTGTAAGCTTACATTGAAGCAGATTAACTTCATAATTAGAGAATGCGGGGCTACCTATGAAAGAAGCATATCCAATTTTGGAAGAATCTCTAGGAAAAAAGAGAGCGATCACATATAATTTTGATAATCAATTAGTGCCAGCTAGCAGTTAACTCCAACAAGAAACAAAAACGATATGAACTCCTGTTTAGGAGAGATCTGTAAACCTAATCTGTGGAATTTCTAGAGGAGCTGTAGAAGCAGCTGGACTGAATTTTTTTGTACTTCAGAAACAGAGGGAAAAAAATAAAGTCTACAAATAAAGAAAAAGGAGGAGAATGTGGGTCCAGAAAAAGTAGGGCTAAGCCATTTTTCTCTTGGTTATCTCTAGACAGCTGAAAGCTGACTGACAAAGCTGTCAAAGATGTGGGGACACCCTGAACACAGTTATTATGTGGCCATTTGGTTGGAGATCAAGGCTACACTTTTTTTCTTACTTGACTGAATAGCAAAATGGTAGGTTTCTTCACCTTGATTTCACTGCCAGTTCCAGAGAAACTTAACTTGGCAATCTAATATTAAGAACTTAGTACTTCTGCATCTTTACTTGTGACAGCTGTTCAGTACATATCAAAGCCAAAAAGGCCAACTCACAGAGATGAACAAGGATTACATTTACATATTCTGACAACTAAAAATTTTATTTGAAGCCTTTTAGTACCCTACACTGAACCAAGGATTTAGGCTGAGCGGAGTCTGAAAGAAAAAATGAAAAAAAGTTTCCAAGTTATTGGTAATTCAGTGACAATCCTATAATCTTGCACCTTAACAGTTCCTTGCTTCTGTTCTCATACATTTGGAAGATTACACCATAGTGGGTCAGATCACAGACTGAGTCATCTTGGAATCTCACATCCAAAAATTATGAAAATATTTCAGGTTTATGGATAAATGAGTGAAACAGTGAGCTAAGATTTAATAGAGCCTTTTGCATAGCTAATCATTTTCACAGCTCTACCACTCCACCTCATTCCTTCACCCTTTAGATTAGGGCTGCATCCACCCTAGTGGGACACATTACAGGAAGGGTATAAGATAAAGAACAAGATACAGAGTAACTCTTTCCATCACACAACCATTCAACTTTTGCAATCAGCAGTTTGAAGCTTCATGGTTTCCTTAAAAACTATACTTCTCTATGGTAAGCAGTCCTATGACACAATTTTTAATTAAAAGTATCATGTACTCATTCTTGTCTGAGGATATATTTCTGATTAGTGCAAGGGTGAAAATGCTCCCAGGTTGAATAAAGATGGTGTTGTGACTGAGAGTGGTACTGCATGACTTGTACTTCAGTAATTGTAGAACCTGGAAGATAATAAATGTGGCAGTGTTGCAAGATGAGCAAGAATAATCGTGCGGTTCAAGAAGCCAAATGTCACCATAAAAACCCCCAAATGCTTGACCTGAGATAAAATACATTTTATCCCTGCCTCTGTCACAGACTTGTACCATGATATTAACTTAATCACATAAATTCAATATTACAACTGGCCAATGAGAACTACCAGAGTATCCAATTCTGTAAAAATTGGATGTCCAACTAGACATATCTGACAGGAAGAAAGAATTAAACAACTGTGAAAGAAATAATAAAAATGCACAGCAGCTCATTAAGCAGTTTGATGCAATTGAGTAAACACCTATGACTCAGAAGCTTCCATATCTACTTAGTTCTTTACTGCATTGAGAAATTGTTATTTGTATGCTTCTCAAAATAAAATAAACTGCTTACTATTTTGCTACATAATAAAAACAGATTTGTAGCATATTGTGCTGATTACAGGAGAAAAGACAGAATTCTACATAAATACAGAAGATGGAATTCTATATAAAACTCTACAATTTAAAAAAAGCAAAAGCATGAAAATAAAAGTATGGATTTGCTGCTTATTAAGTGAGCACCATCCACCTCAAGCAGGAAAATTAATTGAGCATATAATTAAATATTTCATCATAAAACAAATATCAAAATAGATCATGCTAAGTTTGTCCAGACAAAATGAATTCTGATATTTTCTGGTAACTACCTGCAGATATATTATATTTTTTTATCTACACTTTTCTGGGTGAAAAGTGCACAGAAGCAAAATGTGGTGTAGGGCAGTGTAAAATCTTGGTAAATGTTTGTTTGGGATAACCAGATATTTCTTGGGAAATACTTGTAAGTCTTCACTGGTGACTACAGTTATAATTTGCATACTATATCACAACATCTGATATGATTTTCATAAGTAACATATATTTTACAAATATATGAGAGATATTTTTAATGTATGCATTTTCTGATTCAGTTTTTGCATTCTTCTGGTGTAAAAAATATATGTATTACTTATCATGCTTCCAAATTTGTGGCACTTAAAAGAAAAACAACTTCTAGAAACCTTGTTTAAAATACTCTTTTATATATTATATGGTAAAAATTGCAGATTCTGTTATCTGTTGTACAGGCTATAAAGAAATTTCAAGCCCTGTTGATGATCTGGCAATTTTCATGAACAGATGATGGCACAAATGTCAATGGAAATACTCTCATTGATTTCAAGAGACTGAAATGAACCCAGGAAGACTCTGCTTTTAGCTCCAATAATTCCAAAATCCCAATAGCTAAACTGATTTTTTTAGAAAGAATAAAATAAAGTCCGTGTCATCATCACCAGCTAAAGTATTCTATGAAGACTTGGAGATCTCAAAAAAAGAACAATGTCAAAGGTTATAGTAAGGAAACCTGATTGACATTTTGGCAATATCTATGTTAATAACTGCAAAGTTCAGGAGATACAGTATAGAAGAAAAGTCCTTATCTATTCTTGGGTTTCCTGAAATTTGCATGTATGCACAAAATTTGGGGATGTGCTCTTTCTTTGTTTTAAGGTCACTTTATTCTTTGAAACTTCTCAGGAAAAAAAATTGACAATAGAAGTTAAAAACACACGATGACCTTCAAGTTCCTTCAATTTTTCTTGTTTTCATAAGAAGTAGTATTACATGTCTTAATTGCACAGAACATGAAAAACTGTGCTAATGGTAAAGAAGTTCCGTCAAAAGTTTTTTCTTATTACCTCCAGTAGCTGCCTTTGGGAAGTAGTAGTTAAATCTTCAGGGAACTTCTGTGAAGCCTTTTGCATCAAAAATATTGCTCTGGATAGCTTATTCCTTTTAATTTTTTTTAGTATAAGTTCCTCTAGAAAACAGATATTTTAAGACATTTATAAAACTGTGACAATAATTTATTATACTTCTAAAATCTTAAGTAATAAGTCTTACCTGATAAATATTGGAAATCTTCAATATTCTTCTCATGAGACTTACTAGACTTAGGACTTCTGTCAACACCTTGAGCACCTGTGTGGGAAGGAAATACTGAGTTATTTGATAGTGCTATTGCAAAAAATTGAGTGAGAGGTTAATATGTAGTCTTATAGTAAAGCTCTGCTCCATCTCACATTCTTTTTTTTTGGTTCAAGTAGAATTTCTTGCACAGATTATGCCACTAAAAATATTCCACCCTCCTGCCTAACATCTTTAGTAGTTATATTAACACCACAGAAAAAAAGAGGTTTTCTTTGATCATAGGGAGCAGGGCACAGTGTAGCTCTGCAGTGTCAAACTGATACTAGGTTTTAATTTAAAAAAACCAAAACAGCTCTAAGAATGGGAGAACAAGCTGAGTTTTTTTCAGAAGCCATTTGGCAAGAGTGGAATATCTGCTGACATACAGAGACAATTTCACAGGAGTAGAAGTTCAAATTACAAAGAGCATTGAATAAAATACTCAAGTCATTCTCTAGAAAGAAAATTAGCATGACAGAAAAAAACCCTGCAGAACATTTTTCTTTACTGGCATTGTAAAAGTTAGTATTATAACTAAAATACAACAACCAACTGTCTAGGAATGAAATCCATTAGTTGCAGCAAAGTTTAACTCCCATTGCTTGAGTAGAAATTGCAGACTAGTATAATGTAAATCTAAATTCTGCAAATTCAGTACATTATTTCTGTCTATATGTGGCATACAAGCTGCCCAACATCAGCTCCTCTCCAGAAAGCAGATACTCCTTTATTTCTTAGTACTACAGAATATATTAGCAAAAAAGATTCTAATCAAGTTTTGAATATTATTTAACTTTACTGAAACCTACCTTGTGTAATTTTAAGAAGTTTCACAGCTACTCGATGTTGGGCCTGAATGAGCTCCAAGTGTAAATCTATTACAAAACCATTATCTGTTCCTGTTTTATCATCACCACATCCCAAAACAGAATTCAAATTCTGATCATTTGAGTCCACCTAATAAACAGGAAGTGGCAATTAAGCAAATACAAACTTCCACTACTTAGCTTACTAGCTTATTGCATTTTTCTTGATACTATTTCAGTAAACTGACAAACACTGAAATTTGTCACATTTGTGTAATTATGCAGTCAATCAAGAAAGCATGGAAAGGAGAGTGACCAGACAGAGAGAGCACAGATAATGGACAAAGAGAGCTAGACAAAATCTGAGAATCAATAGAAAACTGGATCAATAATAAAGACAAAACTGTAAAAACTATCTTTTACTGTGCTACCAAACAAATATATTGCTATAGAATGAAAATATTTAGAAAATCTGAACTCACATCAAGAACAAAAATTGATTTTAATAATAAACAGTTGCAAGTAATAAATATGAAAAGGATTTCTGCTCTTATTTTATACAATAAAACAATATATTATCATTATTTCAAAAGAAAATGTTAAAGATAGCCTAAAGGAGTTCATAATTTATTATCAAGAGAGAAAAATGCCCTTTCAACTTGTGCCGGCTTTGGCTTAGGCCGAGTTAGTTCATAGTAGCTGATATGGAGCAGTGGTTTGGATTTGTGCTGGAAATAGTGTTGATAATGCCAAGGATGTCCTCACTACTGATGAGGAGTGCTCACACAGCATCAAGGCTGTGACAGCACTGCTCCTCACACCACCCCACCAGAGAGGAGGGAGGCAAAACCAGGGCAGTGATCCCACTGACCAAAGGGATGTTCCAGCCCCTACACAATCATGGTCAGTACATAAGCCTCGGGGAGGGAGAAAGGGGCAGATGAATTTCGAGTGACAGCATTTGTCTTCCCAGTCACCCAAGCTACATGTGATGGGGACTCCTGGAGCTGGCTGAACTCCTGCCTGCCTCTGGGAAGTGGTGAATTAATTTCTTGTTCTGCTTTGCCTGTTTGCACAGCTTTTGCTTTCCCCATTAAACTGTCCTTATCTCAACCCACGAGTTTTCTCGTTTTTACCTCTCCCCCAGGACACTGTGAGGGACTGGGTGAGCAGCTGTGAGGGGCTCAGTTGCCAGCTGGGGTAAACCACAACACTAATACACAGAGATATATTTTTTCTAGTCTCTTCTTACATGGGCCAGTAACATGAGGTACATTTAATAGTGCTAAGATTTCAAAGTTTGAAGAAAATATGAGGTTTACATTATCAAAATACAATATATTACTGATAGATTTTGTTGCAATGTAGCTTTTTGTAAACTTTACCTTCGTACAGCAGCTGTCAAGTATTGACTTTCCATCTGGTAAAAGAGTCATTAACCGAGATGCATTCATGTCATTAAGTGCTTTTTCAAGAATTTCATAAGCAATTTGTAATTGTTCTGTAGGCGTTTTCTGAAATGAAAACCCATATAAACATATTTCCTTAGATAACATTTAAAACTATAATATAGATGATCAAAAGTAATGTACTTGTCTTTTTAGCTGTTGAAGTTTAAAACTGTCAGACTATCTTTACATAGGTACTGCTCCCCATACTTTAATATACTAATATCAATGTTTTAAATTTCAAGTAGGGTTGATTTTTCTTCAGCTCAAAAAAAGAACAAATTACTCAGAGTTAGCTTATAGCAGAGTGAAATTGAATTTAAAGAATTAAATTGAAAACATAGTATTTGCAGTTTTTCAATAGTCAAACTATTCAACACTACTAAGAAAACACAGTTTTTTCAGGAAACACCACCTTTAAATAGACTGTCCCTGAACTAAACCCTGTCCATATGTGTAATCATTAAGACATATGACTGACAACACTCCTGAATCCTCAGGCTAACACATATCATTTGTCCTTAAGGTGCTTTAGTCAGTCATCTGATTGGAAAATTCTGCAAAATGCTGAGCAAAGCAAGGACACTCAGGATGTTTCATCTATTCCACATGATCCTTACAAAAAGAAGGAAGCAAAAACACAACCCAAAATATTTTCCCAAATTAAGCAAGGACTAAAATTTCTACTATCTTAATAAAATGGACCATTAAACCATTTAAGGCTGGTACTACAGATTGGCATAGAAAAAGGTATACATATATATCACCATGCTTATGCTGTAAAAAAATTTTCAAATACAATCCCTTCCAGAAAAAGGATAGATAAAAAAGACACAAGGAAAATTTTCAAGTTTCATTTAATTTGAAAAAATGTCTTTGCTTTTTTTCCTCTGCACTAATAGGATTGCGTGAAATATTTCATCTTTGTGAAACTACATACAAAATTGTATGAAAGGCTTCAAGCAGAAGTATTCTTATTCTGTTCAAAATCAATGTATCAATGAAGATAAATTGGACGTTACCATCAGTATTTCAGGCATATCACAGGCTTCATCTTGCAAAAGAGAAGCACTTCCTCCTTTTTTATAGGAAGAAAAGCAGAAGTGAAAATCAAATAAATCCAGTAAATTTCAGTACCATTAAATCAGCTCTACTACTAATTTCAGAGTCTGGCAATAATTCTGTTCTTCAGTGTTTGACTATGAGAGGTAATGATATTGTTTCTTGAAGAGCTTTCTGGGGTTTAGACACACAGCAATGTATGTACAATTACACTAATACAGGATATTATTAGCCAACAATGTTGTATTTTAAAGGTACCATATATTTCATAGCCACATCATATCCAAGCTAATGAAACTAGGACTCGTTCTGTAGTTCCTCATATTTTTGTATCAATTTCATATCAATTCTCCATTTTGAAATCAATTCAAAGCTATTATTGTCTAATTCACAGTTAATGTCACTTATAGAATGATTTTTAAGAATAAGAGGTCATATTATTATGATAAATACTATTTCATTTTAATATTTCTTGAAACAGAATTATCAGCTTTTAAAAGTTTGCTTTAATTGTTTAAATTATTTAATTTATGAAGAATACATCCAAACTTATGTTTCCCTCTTCAAAACAAGAGAAAACAATTTTTTAGTTCTTGGTAAAACCTTCTAATTTCATTTCTTTGCTGAAATAAATTTTTTTGTGCTTTCAGAGGAACAACCTTCTAGTCACTCCTTCTACCACTTCTGCATGCTTGGTTTTGCTCGTTCACTGTCTCTTCCTCATAAAAAAAGAAAATTTGTGTTCACTCAGTATTCATTCAGTAAATAGGTTCTTTTCAGCACAGTCATATGCTTGACTGTCAGCCTTTTTTGACCAATGACTCCTATCTATTCAGCTTTTTTTTTTCCTCCAAAAAGACATATTTAAACTGAATGAAAAAGAAGGGGTGCTACAATGAGGTTCTCATTTAGTCTTCCTGAGAACCTTATAATTTTCTTAACACCACCAAAAACAATACCTACTCTACCTTAATAACAAATAGTCATTTCCCAAGATTTTTTTATTTCCAAAAGTGCAAAACTATTATCATTATTTCTGTTTCTAGATATGGTCTAATAAGATCTTTAACATTTACTCTCTAGTTACTGTAAGACATTTATGAGATTTATGATTCATATTCCAAAATACACAACAGAGAGCTTTTAAAGTACGTCTAAATACTCATATTTTACAGCATTAGTCAAATTTTGGAAGGAAATTTGTTTAATGTGATTGTGATAGCATATCCCAATAATGTCAGCCAAGTTCAACTTCAAAAACAATTGAATTACTATACAGAAATCAAGAATATGTAGAGAAGAAAACCAAACTGATGACCCAATAAATGCAAAAGTTTCAGTATGACCTCAATATTTTCCCCTTTTCTTTGGCCTGCAACTAATCAACCAGCATTTGAAGGCTCCAAATGAGCTACAGCATGTATGGCCTTTTGCCTAGCCCATATTCAGAGAAAATAGCAGTGATCTGAGGCTGGCTACTCTGAAGGGGCTAAGAGACATGTAGAAGGCCTGTGAGGAGACTGAGTAATAAGAAATGCAATTCAAAATGGGGTTACTTCAATAGAACTGGAAATGTAAGGAAAGAAATCATAACTCCTTGGAAAACCAGGTTGCATTAGCTCCAATAATGGGTGAAATTTTGTGTGAAAAACACTGTTCTTCTACTCTCAACAATCTTTACAATATTTTTTGAATATGCATGTTAGTTTTCAGCTCAGAAAGGTTCCAATCTTTAAAGTCATTCTTGAAAGAAAACTAATTTTTTCTTGAAAGCTTTACCTTCTTTTTCCTTAGATTCACTTGTAGAATCAGCTACATTTTCCAGTATTGCAGCAATACATAAGGTTATCTCTGCAAACATTACATTAGTGTCTGCTATGTTGCTCTTCTCAATTATTTCATTCATTATCCAGAGTAAATGAACCCACTAAAAATGAGGAAATGGGTGAGAAAAAGAATCAAGACAGAGACAAATTTTTGGATGACCTTTATGCATTACAGAGGTAGACAGGGTTTTGCACTCAAAATTGTCTAAAAATATTCACAAGTATGTACACAACTCCTTTCCTGGATCTGGCTTCTTTTTTTAAATGTCACGAGTCTAAGATGCTGAATTTATACTGCTCCATAGCCCCTGTTCCTTCAGACAGCAGACTTTTTTTAATTTTAGAACATTATTATTCCGGCCATTCCTTTTGAAAAGTTTTATGAATGTTCTATAGCCATAACATTTATACCTTGCTCTAGTGCAGTAAGCCTTCCAGTAGATTTGATTACATGCCTCTTATTTATCTCCAGATCTTCCCACTTAAACTCAGAACAAAAGAGTTGCTGCTGTACATACAGAGGAAAATAACTGTACACTACCTTTTGGGGAACCTCCAAACAATTTTACTATATAGGGTCTCAAAATTAACTCCTCCAAAATCTGCTTGCACCAACTGGCAGCCCAGAGAGCCCATTTCACTAAGAGCTTCTCACCCACTGGACACATTCAAGGTAAGGCTGGGACTCTATCCCATGGGCTGAATACTATTCTACTATTGACTCCCATCTCCTTTGTCTTAAGTTGTAAGGTTTTTGCCACTTCGTTCAACTGATCTAGGGAACTTTCTTGAAATAAATTGATATTTTCTGCTACAACATCTTAAATTCTTCTTCTTACATCTTGTCCGAATGTTTTCACAAATGTAGCTTCTTACCTCCGCGGCCCACTGGCAGACAGTGGGCTACTTTACTGCAAAAAGGCTAAGAGAATATTTTGGTACTGGCATATGTGAGCACAGTGTGTTCAATGTGCACATATAATTCTTTTTTTTGAAGAAGAAGATTTATCTGCGCTTTACCATAAGAAAAGGTACTTAGACTGGGTACCAGTATTTCACTGCCTTTACTATAATAGACTGCATTCACATTAAGAGAAATACATATAATGAAGGAGGAGTACTTGGTAAGCTTGGTGTTTGTGGATATATTCTAAGCAGTGACTTCCACTCATTTGGATTTGCTGAAGTTCCATTTTACACTTCTGCCACAAACACATTACTACATCAACAAGTATTTCTTTGTCAGGATGGACATTCTAGAAAGCAAAAACAATATAATAGTGGAAATGGGTAGGCATATAAACACACAAATAACCTAGTACATAAACAGTCTCAACATTTTTCAACACAAGTAAATAAAATATGTCATTTTTTTATAAGGAATGACAACATTTTGAAAGCTTTAGAAATACTTTTTAAAAATAATTTCTGGTAGACCACACAAGCTTTTCTTCTCTCAACAATATAAGTGGGTTTAGAGGTTTGGGGAGTTTATTTCTTTTTTTTTTTTATTGACACGCTCTTAAAAGTAACACAGAAAAGGAAATTAGTGAGATGAAAATTATATGAGAGAGCAAATTAACCATAATGCTGAAATCAATAGATTCTAGAGAAACTTTATTAAAATATTTAAATATTTGCAGAAGAAAATCTAAATTAATAGTTTCATTTTGCTTGACAGAGTAGTTGCATGGACTGTTGGTACATTTGAGATCATGAAGCAGTGAAAAACAAACAACTAGAAAAAAATTTGGACTGAAATATCTAACAAGTGAAAGAAATGTTAAACCCTATCTGCATCTTGCAAAGAGAATAATTAACAAATTCAAAACTCTAGTCAGTTAACCTCCTAATTAACATATTTTAAAAGGTAATAGAGTCCATCTATGTGTTAAACACATTCTGAACAGTAAGGATCAGTACACATCTTTATCATCAGTTATAGCAGCGTTGAACTAGTATCTCAGATGCAGTGAAACCTGATACATCCACACTACTTATACTCCCATATGTTTGAGCATAAGATTTATGGGATGTTGATAATGAAACTGAGGGGAGAAAAAAATGGAAAAAATATAAATCAAAATTATTTTTGCCACTGGTTTGGTGGCAGCAAGCTGCTAGATTGCCTCAGCTATATATCATGTAACTTCACCATCAGTGAATGCTCTGTTAATAAGGGGCAAATTTGTCTTTCTTCTCTGGACAAAAGATCAAGAAGATTTGCAGGAAAGTGTAGAAGAATCAGCAGAGTTTAAATCCAGGTAACTGCCTCCATACAGAGGTCACATTAAAAACTGAGAAATCATGCTATCTAAGGGTATCTGTGGGGTACTTTGGCTAAATATACTATACCAAAGCTAAAAATGTGTGTGCTCCAGTTACATTCAAATTGGGGCAATATTCAAATTATATCTAAAATAAATTTTGCAGTTAAGGTATATGCCATGTTATCAAAATGGGTTTTTCCTAAGGAAAAATTTTAATTAGTCTTTTGGATGACAAACTATTTTAATGTAAGTGCTAGTAGTGGTGACATTGCAATATAATTTTTTCCCCTCTCAGTAGCACTCACACATAAGGGGAAATCTCAATTTCAGCAAGTAAAAGTGGTTACTCGGGGAATAAATCATCAGATACATAATGGGATTATTTCTACAGTGGAGACTTCAGCACAAAGTCCCACTCTCATTGGTTTCATTGTTGCTGCTGCTTGTTTCAGTTTTTTGCAGTGAGAATTTACCTTAAATTGCAGACATAGTGATCTTAAAAAGGCATCATCATTCCTTAGGGTAGCTGCCCCCATTTCTATAAATATTGCAGAAGTGTTTGCCACAGCAGAGCATATTTGCCCACCTAAATCTAAGATATAAAGAAATTCGATCTCTGCTTTGTGAGCTGAAACATGAAATCAGCCCTATGGACTTCCAAATAGATTAAATATCCAACAAGCATTTTAAAGTAACTGATTACAGAGCATTTTTAAAAAAAATAAACCATTTTTAAAGCATAAACTGATAACATTCATAAGTATGTTTTTTCACTTTTTATATTCTTGAAGTTTTTTAGTCATGCAACTGACTCCTTTGACCTTCAATTATAGGCATTCATCACAGATTAAGTGATACATTAAGGAGAAATGACTCAAATTCTGTTATTACCTGCTCAGATGTGGAGATGTAGGAAAACACTGTTGTTGCCAAAATCATAAGATCACGCAAAGGATCTCCAGGCTTTAAGGATTCCTCTACGTTCATAAAAAAAGCATTTATAAAAAAAAGGGCGGTAAAAGGAAAGGCAAGACATTATATCTCATTTAAAAGCTAAGTTTGAAAATATCTGAGTCAACTGATTTACTAATATAAGCCAGGAGATAACATGGTCTAAGAAACAGTAAATTCAGAGGGGGTGAGATAATTCCAAGTTTATTTACCTCTGTGACAAGTGAGCATTTACATTTCTAGGAAACAGAAAGTTTGAGACATATTCAGATTTTTGATTGTCAAAGAAGTAAACTGCAATTGCTCGAAAAAGTTTTTCTTACTTCTATGTAAAGAAATTTTGCATAAATTAGATATAAGAACAGACCAAAAAACCCTCAAAGACCTGTTTCACTGTTTCCCTGAAAACTTGTCTGAAAACATTCAATCAGTTTGCATCTTTGCTTATAACTTGACACATGTTTAACATACATCATGCCTTTCTCACTTAAGGGAAATAGTATGAAGTCATATTTTGACAAATGAAAACTGGAAAAAATAGGTGGCATTTTCTCAATTACTACTTTTTGTCATAGACTACTGCATGAACCATATTACATAGTTTTTAAATAATTAACAAAACCTCTTGCTGAAAAAATATTTGAAATTCAAACACAACTATAACTGAACAACACTCACTTCTAATTGTCTGTGTCTTTTCAGAAGCTTGATGTGTGCTGCCTTTGCTATTACCATCATCACTAATAGAAAAAATACGTTCAGATTTTCCTGGGAATACTATAGGTTGCATCAGTGTAAGAAGTTTGAGTTCTATTTCAGCTTTCTTCCATGTTGGGTCATCTTGAGCCTAATTGAGAGGAAAAAAGCCATATAAATTGGTCTTTAAAATACGTATTTTGAATATTCCTTACCCTCATAAGAAAAGACTAAATAAATAACATCTCAATCACGTTCAGATTACCTGAAGAAAATTATCAACGAATTCAAGAGCAGAGTAAAACACATTCCACTCTTCATAGCTGAAAGCTAATTTTACAAATTTCACAGCAGCATCTCCAGACACCCCTTTTTCTCCTGCAGTGATGACAAAAATATTTTTTCTGTTTTGTATATATATATTCGGAACTTTATTGAAAGTTTAATTTCATTTCTTTTCATAATTTGGGTATTGATAAATATAAATGTCCCCACATTTTTCAATAGTCAGCATAATCTTGATGGATGTTTTAATAACTTTACAAGAAACAATAGCTTTATCTTTTCACAGTAATGTCTATGCTTGCAGGCTGCTTTAATGATGGATCTGCAACCACAGAATCATAAAGGTTTGAAAAGATCTCCAGGATCATAAAATCCAAACTTTTAACAAATACCACCATGGCCACTTAACTACATCACAGGGTCCTGTTACATTCAAAAGAGGCTCTACAATGATTGATATTAACATTCCTGTGTAGAGAACACCAAGGATCTAGTCCTTGCTGTTGCAGGAAGAGCTTATCACCCTGCAAAAACCCTTATTATCCAAAATTTGGTTTAAAAATTGCACAGAAACACATACAATTTCTTTCCAGACAGTTTCTCATTATTGTGCCAGAAAATGCTCATATTCACATAGGGAGCCTATTTTCTCAGTTTTCAAGTTTATCCAGACCACAGTTTGGTAGAAAATAGACTTCCTGGTCTTTAGAACTCTCAGCAAGTGTTTTAGCTAATACATTCAGCAGTGCTAACAATACGCCACAGTCACTGTCATGAGTTGGAAGGGACCCACAAGCTTGATCACCAAAATCCAGCTCCTGACCCTGCACAGAACCACTCCAAGAGGACATCATTTTGCAGACTCTTTATGTATAGAAATGTTACTTACATGAAAATTAATTCTTCCCACTGAGTATTTATACCACTGGGTAAAAAAAAAATCCTTTGAAATTCCAATCTAGCTTACCTGCTAGCATCAACTGCAGAAGAGTAGATGATGGATTAATTATACCAAAGTGATTGGTGCCATTGCTCTTTCCACCTTCAACATAGACAACTTATTAAGTCAATTTATAATCTATTAGACTTGTTACCTTCTAATTAGCCAGTAATCATACCAAGAAAAATATAATTCTGAAGTGTACTTAGTCTTTATATAACCTTTTACTGACAAAATACTTCTATACTCAGGACTATATTCATCCCAGAGCCCAGCAAAAATGAGTGTGAAAGGAACCATCAAGTCCAGTGTTTTTCTCAAGTTTTTACACCTAACCTTGAATGGAAATTTTAAAAAAATATTATACATCAAACAATATGGTATTTTGACCCTGCCTGGCTTCCCGACCCCCATCCAGCTGCTCTCAGGCTGTGCAAGAACTGCTCAGCAGTAGTGAAAACACTGTGTAACAACACTGGTTTAGCCATAAATATATGGCACAGTAAAGCCTGTAAGTAAAGGCCTCTACAAAGAAAGTGAACTCCAGTTTACTTAGAAAATATAGGCATAAACTGCTGCAGATTTTTACTGATTATAATAGACCATGGAGATCAACCCAGATTTTTATTTTCTATTATGTGAAGATAAGAAAGACTACCTGATTTTACACATGCTATTTTTATAACTCAAATATATACCTTCAGGCACATTCTTTTTTTTAAATAGAAAAAAAAACCAAATAAAATGGAGGTCCAGGCTCCTCACCAACTGTTTTTGCTTCTTTATGCAAAAACTGTTACCTGAGAGGATTTCTAGGCCTGCAGAAAAAAGCTCAGAAGTGACGTCACGAATTTGCATTTCATCAGGAACAGGAGGATGAGGGGGCAATAGATTCCTGCTACGATCAGACAGTGCTTCTAGGATGGCAAGGAACTGAGCTGCAGCACCATCAAACATTGCCACCAGCAGCCGCTCGGTAGTGGTGCGAGGCCATGACAGCTAAGTAAGCAAAGGTAATTTAAGCCTTATAACATCTGAACCAACTTGCAACAAAACAAGATTTTTTCAAAACATTTCTCCATCACAAAGCAAGTACATGTTCAAAACAGAAAATAACATACTGTAAAATATATTGCTGTCATTAATGTCATGCTTCAAAGGCATAGCAAAGCCTCATGCTAAGCAGGTACAGCACTTAGGTAGACTAATCATTTCTCAGCAACCAGACACACTGCTGCATGGTATTTTACTTCAAAAATAGTACAATAGAAATTATAAGGGAGAGTATTAAGGCCATGAAGTTTAGATCCATGCAGATCTCTCCTGATAATATTCTAAAGTAATAATTAGTTCAATTTCCCTACTATCCAGCTTGTTCTGAGTTTTATTAATAAATTCTGTTACTTAAGAGATTGAAAATCTAAAACTTTCTGCTCATGTATAGCACCATGTGTATTTAGAAGAATTATATCATGGTTTCATCACATGACAAGAAGAGTAAAGGAAGAGAAGGATTATATATGAAATGTCAGACTTACATTTACTGCTTTTCTCGGGTTAACTTTTGACTCACGTCGAAAGCTGTTCGACTTTCTTCTGGATGCATATACTGCTCTCTTGAAAATCATTACTGACATCTGACACAAAGAAAAATAAGTCATCGTGTATGCAACATGTTCTGTTCATAGAGATCATAACTACTCTACTTTTTCACAATGACTCGCAGGATGATACCTTCAGAGTGGCCTCTCTAAAAATCTTTTGTGTCTCTGTATGTTCCAGAGAAGAACTGATATCTTCTAATTGCTTCAGTTCGTCAATCTTAATCAAGCCACGGCGAGCAAATATCTGTCCAAAGAATTTTTAAAAAGATATATACTCTGTGTTCATATCCTGTATGTTGATATCTAATTTTAGAATAATATCATTCCTGAATTTATACAACTGCAAAGAGCTGCAATGAAAGTCAGGTCCTGAACAATTGAAAATGAAAACAAAACTTTAGCAAAATACCTTTTGTACATATGCATGGGACCTGGCCAGTGTTTAATGCTAGAAGTTTGTGACTGTGAGTATATACTAAGTGCTATTGCATTTGAGTTGATTATGCATTTATATGTGGAAACACACCTCCACTTTGCAGTAAAACTCTGGAATACAAACAGAACTCTAAATACATATGATCTGATAATAAGTAGGAATATTTAAATAAATATTTCCCATTTGATTGCATCTGAAATGCTACATAAGGTAAATCAGGATACCTCTCCATGAATGCCGGCTTGACAATCAAAATAACACTGAGAAACTGCCGCATATAGGGTGGCTCTCCACGTCAAATAATGCACAGATAAGAGTGGAATGGATGATTCCATACATATACTGGCCCACAGTAAGTATTCCAGGACCTGTATTGAAGAAATCACATTTCAAAATTAATGCGTTTTAACCTACATAAATATGCTTCCTATTACTAAAGGACAGGTACAAAGATTTATCCTTACCTGGTAGGACAAACTGAAAGAAGTGGGGATAAATCACTAGAAATTGAATTAATTTTTAACATATTTTATTTACTAAAAAGCATTCCCCTGCATATTATTGTTTTTTTTTCATCTTAAACTGTGGTCAAGCACTATTTTAGCCTCCAAGCTACCTTAAACATTCCATTTTACTAGAGTCTTGCCACCAGACAAAGATCCCGCCCTTCCCTCTCCTCTTATTTTGAGAGTTAGCCCTCCCTTTTCTGGCAGCTCTAGTGATCATTTTTCAAAAGGATCAACAAGCTTATCTGGGATGCAATAGAGTCTGTCTTTTGCAGTGAAAACCTGTGCTTAGATTAATTTATACCCATGGAATTCTTGACTCCTAACTTGCAGGGCAACATAGTCATTGCAGCAGTCTAATTTTAATAATAAGTCCTTCTCTATTGAATGAACAGTATCTGTATCTTCCTCTTACTATTTTCTTTGGGCCTGCTGTTCCCTGAGGTACATAAAATGTGCACAACCTTTGTCCTAAATTAAGCCAATATATAAACTTTCTTTTAGTCTGAATTTCAAGAATCAGAAATACCCACAATCGATTCCTCTGTTTCCTGTCTAGCGGTAATCTGAGGATGCTAGAGGAGGTGCTAAATCACTTCTGTTTCTAATGGAAGATGTTCAAAGATAAAAAATCTTTCCTGCTCAGTGAAAGATTAATAAGACAACACATAAGAAAAACTGATTCAAAAACATAAGAAAGACTGATTCAAATTCTGTTCAAGATTTAGGAGAAAAGAGTAAAGCTAAGACAAACAGGAACTACATTCAGAAAAAAAAAAAAAGGCGTGGGGGAAAGGCCAGGTTACTTTTATCAAGTATTCACAACTAAAACCCTAGCCACCAGGTGTCAGCACATTTCCACATTTTAAGACGCAAAAGACCAATTCTTGAACACATATAGCTGTCCAACACAAAGCACCTCTGAAACAGCCTAACGTATGGCATCTCAGTGTCCAGCAAGGCATTATGCTGGGCTCCAATCCACAGCTGAGGAAGGAGCAGACTCAGGAAGGCATGAGGGCTTAAAAATCAACCACTTTGAAACACAGACATTTTATTTCCTTGTGACAAAGTACTACTATTGGCAATGACAGTGAAATTGAAGTCAGGGTACATTGTTATGCAAAACACAGGTGCATTTTCTAAACTTCTGCAAATTTTACAACCCTTTCTATTTATTTTGCCATACCTTAGCAGACTGACCCATCACCATCAAATGTCTGCATATGGTGTAAATATGGATAGTACCTACAAAAATAAAAATAAACAAACAAGGCAAGTTCTATAATCCCACGTGAAATTTGTTATGCTAAGCAACTCAATCTTTTTCTTATTATCTGGGTTGTTACTTCCAGAGAAGAAAAATGTAATGACTTTTCATTAAACGAATGAAAAACTAATGATTTTTCTGTACTTCTTATCTAGAGACAATGAAACCATTAAATTCTTCTGCAATATTAGTTTCAAAAATACCTATACAGTGAAGCAGTATAATCATGAGATTTCATGAGAACAAAATCTTAAAAATTTACTGAATCCATTTTTTTACTCAGTAACTGCTAGAGAGACAAATCTTACTTTCATCTCCAAATGCCAGGCTCTTTAAAACAAAATACTACCTCTCCTTTCATACCTTACCTTACATGATTCTTTTAGTCCATCATAGCACTGTCCTGGCACACTCCACCAATATTGCGTGATATTAGGTAAGATAAGTGACATGAAGAAAATTGAAAGCAACTAGCATCAAAATTACTTCAAAATAAAAACCTGTCAAAAATGTACTTGACTCAAGCAACATCATAAAATTTACAAAAATCACTCTTAGAAATATAAAAGACACTGCAGTTCTGGAAGACAAAAAAAAAAAAAAAGCCTATTCTTCAGTCTGTATGGATGTTCAAAAAGGGACACCTGTGGCAGCAGGAGGCATCACAATGTCAACTGTCATAGCTAGAAGGGTGTTATTATCCCAATAAGCTCAAATGGAGCAAGTATTAGGAAGATTTCTTTTATCAGTCAAATGTATAATGAGGCATAAAATCTATTGTTTGAAATTGCAGAAGAATGTTCAGGAACTAAGGAAAATCCGAGTTACTGCCTCCTTCTAATTGGAGTTGATTATTGGCTAGGATTGGTACAGAGACCTGTACACACAGGCAGTGGGATGTAAGAATGGCAGGTGAGTATATTTTAATTTTAATTCTTCTCCCATAGAAACATACAATCAAAAAATACACCTCAAAAGTAAGGACTGAGGGCAATAGCTGTCCCAGTAAAACAAAAGGATAAGAAATTTGACCAATCATAGCTCAGAGAAAGTAAATTTTTCAAAATTAATTTAAGAACATATTATCTCCTCAATTAATATTGCAACAATTGACCATAGTAGTTCAGTTGGTCAGAGCACGGTGTTAACAATGCCAAGGTTGTGGGTTCAATCCCTGTATGAGCCATTCATTCAAGAGTTGGACTTGATGATCCTCATGCAGCCCTTCCAATTCAGAATATGCTGTGATTCTGTGATACTCATACTAGTCTGTTTATTTTTGACTAAATAACATTGCCTTTCAAAGCAAAAATAGACTGGTTTTGTTCCTGAAATTAAAATCTTGATAAATCATTCTCTGTGCATCTAGTTTGTAGAAGTTCCATTATTTTCTCAATTTTTCCTTACTACAAGCATTTACAAGCAGCACCTTGAAATCTTATACATAGATCAAAATCCTTAAGTGCCATATGGTATTTTTTAGAATGGTTTTATTATCAACTCCTCCCCTCAAAGTACTTTCAAAAATACAAAGATCTAATGGCAGACAATTTTCTACTCTTAGATCTGCAATTCCCTTTTCAAAAAAAAAAAAAAAAAACAAAAAAAAAAAAAAAAAACAAACTAAAACAAAGCCCAAACAACAAACCTCCAAACCAAAACCAACAACAACAACAAAAAAAAAACAGTAACCAAGAGAAACAAGACAAAATAAACCCAACAAAACAAACATTTTATTGATAGAAAAATCTTGAGTGTTTTTTGTTAATTAGGATGAACTCCAAAAATGTCCTTATTTTTGATTTTATTTGTACTCTTAAGCACAGTTATAATGAAAAAGTAGATGCTTTTACAACAGTCCACCTGAAAATGTACACTGTGGAAATGTTAATTTTAAAATCCCTTCTATTAGAAAAACCAAAAAATTATTAAAAACCCCTACTGTGATTGAAGACTAACTAGAGATTTATTCATGCCCCTTAGGTTGACCTTAAAGAGTATAAAGAGTATAAAAGTTTCCCTTCACAGCTTTGCTTAGCAAAGAAATGTAAATTGAAAGCCTGAGGTACCATTGTAGATAAGCCAACACAAATTCTCCTGAGGTAGAGCCACTTGCATAGTGAGTCGTAATGAGGTCAAGGCATTGAGACAAGTCTGCAGGGACTCTTGATTCTGAAGATTTCTGTCTCTGCTGCAAACCATCTGATAAATGCAAACATTTCTTGCTTGCAAAACATGGAACTAAAACACATAGAAATACATATAAAGTTAATAGAAATAAATATGAACATATGTCAGTTCACATCAGCAAAGTACAACAAAATGATGAGTAAGAAAAGATTAGGCATAACAGCAGAAAAAATCAGCATGACATTGAACTGAGCATTAGAATATGGAGAAAAACCCAGCAACTCTAAAGCTTCAGGGTTGCTGTACCATGAACCTGAGTCAGTTTCCACTGATGAAAATGCACCTAGTGCACTAGGAGTGCTGGAAGGGGTGTAGGGAGAATGAGGTATTAAACTGCTGTTCAAAGAATCTGCCTTTGACACTTGGCTTCTCTGTAGATGTCCTCCATCAACTAAGATAAATTTTAAATTTTCTACACTTCTCCATCTATATCACCACTATCTTATTTCTCACTCTCATCTGTTACTTTTCTCTTCCACAGATGGATTTTTCTTTCTCTTCCTTGTAATTCCTAAAATAATGTGACCTCACTTGTGCCTGGACTATAGCATCAGCTGAACAAACAGCAGGAAAAAATGGGCTAAGTGGAACATGACTAGTCAGAATAACATTTGAAATTATATTATTTTGTTGCAGTTGATTCACTGAAGCTGGAAGTTTCTAGCCTTGAAATGCCATTTCTTAGTGTTATATTTAAAAAGAAAAGCTAACTGCAGGAACATGGCAAGAAAAATTACATTTAAAGCCTTAAGATGTAATCATTTGACACATTACCATTTTCCAGTTCCAATTGTAGGGATAGTTGCCAACTAAATTTTGTATCTGAAAATTTAAGGATATCTCAGTCTGTAAAGGCTAAGTTAGAGAACAGGCATTTCAGTATAGAGTTGCCATAACATTTACCAGTAGGACTGGTTCAAAGTCTAGGCAGACATACAGAAAACAGAGGAGAACATCTCTGGAACTTCAAATTTATTTACAAAACATTTTTAAAAATGTATTAACATAGTCTTTGATCATATTCTTTCTAGGAAGCTGAACCACATTTTAAAAAGAAAAATAATAATACAAAGTATCTGTTCTGTCATGCTATCTGCTTCTAGCTTTTAAGCAAACTGCTGCTTTCCTCTCTTCACTAAACGCCTATTTATACTCTGACTCAAGGATATGAATTTGATTAGCTCAATACACAGGAGCTGCCTACCATTTCTGTTTGTTGGTTTTGATCACAGAGTAACTTGCATTCGTTAATTCAAAATATCCACCGTGTACAAAAGTAGAGCTTCTCAGCAAAGAACTGCTTAAGTAAAACAGTACATGTTTTTAGCATTCCCTCTATATCAACTGAAACACTCTCTTCCATGAATAACAAAAGGTATACTGCAAGTCCCTACCTTGATAAAGAAATTAACACAAAAGAATTCCAACACATTCTTAAGGTCACTCAGCTTCCTAGGGCTTAAAGCATTTAGAAAAGTATTCAGCATTCTGCCCTTTTTGTTCATAGTGAGCAAATAAGCTATAAAAAACACAACACTGCTTTTCTAACTGTCATGACCATTTATTACAAGTAGTATTTTGCACACTTATGGTACAAAACACAGGAGAATGTTTTAATTGTTTTGCATTCAGTCTGGTTCTTAGATCACACAATACAGAAATTTCCAAAATTGCAGGATATTTATCAAATTTTGCCCACATCCTGATTCTGCCAGTGAATAACAGCAACTATTTCAGAGCAAAAACTGCTGTAAGCAGTTACAGAACACCACATTCAGAGAAAACTGCTATTTTAGCACTAAGTTGATGGTGGTTGGCTTCTGCCACAAAAGCATTAGGCACTTATATCCTCTTAGAAATCTACACTAACTCCAGATGTTTATATCATACATATGATCATTAAATCTCAATGTAATTTATATCTATTTATATCTAACAAACTATTTAAGATTAGTTAATATTAATGTATAATTAATATGAAGTATATTTGTGGAAGATAAAATGGGCTACTTACTTTGAATCTGTGAATGTCTTTGACCAGAAAAATTTTAAAAACCCACAACCTACCGTAAGTGCTGCATTTTTGTCTCTGACGCCATTTGGAAAAAAGGCAGATTTAAAGCGCTGCACATCACCCATGACATCATCAAGGTTTACAGAAACAAACTGCTGAAGGTATCTTTCATAACACTGTAGAAGTGCCAACTTATATTCCTGAAAAAAAATCATATGTTCTTTTTATAGTTTGTATACAGCATTTCTATAAAACATGTGGGGTTTTTATTATCTTTATGAAAAAAGTATCAACGTGAAAGAGCAACAGGAAGTAAAACACTACAGTTTCATACAAATATCCAGCGTGCAGAGTGAACACCTAACATATGAAAGGTTGAAATACTTAAAGAATGGCTTGTTCTTCACGAGTTTTGGTGAGTTTTGTTTATTCTAATCATAAATACAACATATCAGAGAACAATTACAAAGCAGAGTCCTGGGCTAATGTAATAAATTTAAAGAGTTGCTAGAATACTCTACAGTTTTACAACAGTAATGACAATGATAACACACTTCAGAAAAAAAGTACTTCATCATGTAGAACTTTATAAACAATATATAAATATAATCATTTCTCTCTTCCTTGTTTCCATGTTGTCAAAGCTTTTTTTTTTAAATAAACAGATAGAAAGACTAAGATGAATTAAAAAAGATTGAAACAAATGAAAACTGGAATTTACATGTGGCCAAGAAATCAGCATTAATAGACCAGAAATTGCCACTGGGTCTTTAAGAGCTGTTAGCAAAGAGGATGCTGAGCTTTATATCTCATTCCAAATAGAGCTCCCCAGCAGCATGTCGAACCACTCTAAAATCATGCTGACTCTGTGGTTCAGCACTGACTCAGATCTGGAAGTGACATTCAATGAATCATCACTACCACTTCCTTCAGCAAGATTACATATAGGTTTCTCTACCAATTTCACTAAATGTAGCACTCACACTAAATAAATTATTGAGGAAAAAATAACTAATTGCTGGTAAAAATGATCCTTTAATATTTAATCACACAAAATTCTTATTTCCCTGTATTGTCTTCTTTTTTTTCAATATAAATTCCTTCCACCACAGTAACACCTGTAATTTTTAATTATCTGAGGAGTCTAACTCACATGGCCCCATTGTCCTATTTGCTGTGTGAAAGCAGCAGCCATACATAGAAGCTTTGACTTTCCGTGGACAGCTATGGGCAGTCAGTCACTTGTGTAATCTAATACATACATTCAGGCTGTGATAACACTTAGAATCCAAAGCCATGGATTAGAATACCATTAAGATAGTTATTGACATACAACAAAAAGGTAAATTCTCTCCTAAACAGTTTAAAACACATGTGTATGACCAAAGATAACAGGCAGATACAGGCAGAGTGGGAGGCAGGGAAAAAACGAGTCAGTACTGATCATATGATGACTAACAGACTAAGTAATTTCCAGATATATGACTTAATGAATTTAGGTGTGGCCTAAAAAACACATAGCAGATGGAATCTAAAGGCATTAAAAAAATACAGCAGGAGGACAGAAAGCTAAGCGGTGTCTACCCACTGACTATTCATATGCAATAATTATTTTTTAAGGACTACATGTCATTAAGTATTATATAATGTACAGGTTAAAATTGAAAATATTCAACACCAATTTTCATCTAGGAGCCAAGAGGGGTACTTATAGAATTGGCTTTACCCCACCTATCACAGACCTTGCTTTTACACCACATTCATCCTTCCTGTAATGCATTTGAAATTTGCAACATCCATCACCTGTTCCTTCTATTTATTTCTTTTCAGGGAAAAAAACTTGAATGAAAACTAGGTTTTCATTCTAAAATTAAGTTAAAGAAATGCACTAAAAGTGTGAGTTCCAAAAAAAGTTGAATTTATTAGGCTGACCAGCAAAACAACTTCTTCAACAACACCGATAACTTTACTGTAGAAAAACACATTACACTAGATTCAAGTTGCAAGCACAAGTCTTTATGCAGAAACATGGATTATTTTCAGGCAATCTAGGGTCAGGTCATTAAGCACCTTGAATGTAAGGACCAAACTATATTGGAGTGCTGCTTTGGGAAGGCAATGCAGAGTACAGAAAGCAGCATTTGATAATCTGAAATAATCTTTCTGAGTACTCTGTGAGAGCAGCAGTTCCCAAGCACTAAAAGCTTCATGTAATGTTTCAAGCAATTCCTAGGGCCCAGAAGCTATGAAAACCTCCGGAATATACAAAAATGAAGAAAACATGAACATAATTGTCTAGGCAATGCTATTAACAATTGCTGCTGTTCAAGTTTCCTTAAGAATTTCTGTATGTCTAAACCTACACCATGACCCTGCACCTTCAATTGTAATGGCTCCACAGTTATGGACTCTTCTATACTCCTTCTTCTGCCTCCCAGTGAGTGCTGAGTGCTGCTGAAACTCAGCTTAAGCTGCCTGTTCCTTATTCAGGAGCAGGCCACTTTTGTGGAATTCTTCAGGACACATGCAATGAAGGATATAGAAGACTTCATAACATCTGCATGATACTCCTGCCTTTGCCATGGCCTGCAGAAAAGCCCACCAGGCAGCCACAAATAAACACTCTCCACCAACAGCACAAAGAGCATCTCTCCTTGCTGCATTCCATAAGCAAAGGACATAAGAGTGAAAGAACAGTTTCACTGGATGTGTGTCTCAAAAAGATGGCCCCTCAAACCACCTTGATACATTTCCAGTTATGCCCTCTTTTTTTATTTATTTTCTTTTATTCCTGTTATGTTAAAAAATTTAGCAGGTACAGAACTGACTTTCTAACTATACATCTCTGAGCTGCTTCTGAGTGTTGTTTAGTAACTACCCTTGAAAGCCCCAGATTTTATGGCATGACCTTCTGACACAAATATCACTAAGCTTGTAAATGGCTCACCCTTGGATGTTTTCCACAGGAAACACAAAGGACAAATAGTATATAAAAATATATTTGCCTTATTGAGTCAGATCAACAGTTACTAGCCTGGCATCCCATTTTGAGTAGTCAGTAACATATGACTAAGTAAAAGCATAAAAATAGAGTTATCATATAGTTATCATATAGTGAAATCATAGAGTTATCATATAGTGAAATATCTCTCAAATACTCTGTCTTCAACAGTCAAGCTCCTGAATCCCTTTTAGTTGTGATCTACCCCTTTTGAGGAGACCAGAAATACACACATAATTAAACTGATACATATACTTGTACAATGTGTAATTGCACTCTGGTTCCTGTTCTCTGTTCCTCTCCTGACAATTCTTTTTATTCATGTTTGGAAACTGAGCATTGAGCTGAGTCAGTGGAACTGCTCTATCATTGTCAACTTCTACTTTAACAGCATTAAAGGCACAGTCAGATATTGTACACTATCATGCTGAAACATCAAACAAAAAAAGAAAGATTTTGGGGTGTTTGAAAAGGCAATGGGTGCATAGAAAATACAGATATAGAAAATATATTAAAAAATCAGGGCAATTTTACAATAAAAAAGCAAGAAATACAAACAACCAACTGTCACTGGAATTATTTTGTAAAAGTTTTTGCTACTTTCTGAATAGCTTTCAGTAAAATATGATTAAAAATTAAAGTAGTGTAGAAACATAATGAAACAAAGGCTATGACTGAACCTTTTCTGATTTCAAATTACTTACTTTGATCTGAGCAAGGGTATCACCAACTTTCACAAGTCTTTCATTGTAATACCACTCCGGTAGTCGTGGTTTATATTTGATCCAAATGTTAAATAAAGTATTTGCTCTAAAGAAAAAAAAAAAAAAAAAAAAGAAAAAAATATATAAAATATTTTTTATATATATATATATATATATATATACACATATGAGAAAAGGTTTCAGATTAAACTAGCAGTAAACCTGTCATAACAAGTAAACAAATCAGGAAAGCTTCAAGTTTTGAAAACTCCTTTCTTCCAAATCTATTTGAACTTCTATATATTTCAAAGCAAGTGATCATTACAACCAGATTTAACAGGCAGACAAGGACATTTCTGGGTTTCATTTCTGTCACCAGTTTTTATCATGCATTTTAAATAGGATGAATTTTCTCCCAGGTAAATTTTTATTCAAATGTCCTAGTAAGAATCCCCTTGTGTTGTTCAAACACAGTCACAAGCAGAAAATCTGTCCCACCTTTCAGCTAGTATTTGAGAAGTTCTGTTGGAATAAACAATTAATCAATAAACAATTAATATCTTAATTGTCTAAGATATCTAATATCTTAGACTCAATGAATTACAGTTCACAGCAATTCTTAGACTGGAAACTACAAATGTTATGAGCAGGAAAAAAATCCCAAAATAACAATGTATGGTCAGGCAGCTGCAACCTTGCAAACCGGTAGCCATGGAATAAACCATAAAGCTATACAGTATATAGAGCTATGGTACACAGAGCTCATGGTATACAGAGCTACACCATGAGTCATGAAAGAAATGTTCAGGAATTTTAAATTGTAAGGGGTAGGTTTCAGAAAGAACCAAATGACACACTTGCTAAAACAGAGAGGATTTTATGGCAATAATTGTGATGCTCTTCTGTTGCCTCTATTCTAGCCACAGTTATCAAGGATGTCTTTGTGTAATAAATTGCCTATTTTGCTGAACCAGCAAGCCTCCCAGAAATGGTAACTGATTTAAGAAGTTTCCCTCTGCTACAGAGACACTGACTACATCGTGCCAGTACTTCAGTCCCTACCAACCATGATTTGATGGCCTCGTGCTCGCACGTGTACAACTTCCCCACCCTACACTTCTTTAAGAAAGCTACATTCTAGCTGGAAAACAATAACTGATCAGACAGACTGCTAATAAGCACTGGGACTTTTTCATAAAAGAATCACGTTAGCAAATCATTACCAGTATTGACAGCGTTCACAGTGCCAGGCATCTCTCACATTTATTCTCTTAACAAATCACTTGCACAGAAATGTTAGCAGAGTGCCTTGTGATACTGCTACAGCCAAATTATTTATAGGTAGCAATTTATGAGGAAAGAAAGCAACTGAAGAACTATAAATTAACATTTAAAGAAATTAACATCTGAAAAATATCCTTCTAGCTGAATTGTCACGCATAAACCATATGCTTATTGGTGTGAAGTGGCTGGAACTTTTTGACTTCTCTTAAAACTGGGATGGTAGATTAGAACACAATACACTTTCTTAAACTGTTCTCTGACATTCAAAGCACTTGGAATGCATTCTAACAGTGTCTCATATAACTCTTCATTTCAGTTTATAAGAACACTCCCAATTAAAAAAACAAAAAGCACAATAAATAACATTTTCTTTCCACACAGGAAGCTGTGAGCCATCTTCACATTTCAAGGTGAAACAGATGGCTTTATGAGAAATCTGTCAAATTACCTTTACAATAAAGAAATGTAAAAATCATAATCCTTTTTTTTTTTCTAAAAGTATCATCTCAGCACAATTCTCAGTTCTTGAAAGTAAGCAGCAAGGAAATAAGTAGGACATCCTAGAGTTGTATCCTAAAGGAAAAATGCAGTAACAGCACAAACTAGGCCAAAAGCAACAATCAGAATAAAATGTTCTAAGGCATTTTTAAGGAGAAAATTTTTAAGGAAGCCATAGCCCAGTGAAATGAGGAGTACATTCCAAATGAGGGAATGAGCCCCTCCTGGTCCATCCTTAACAATTAACAGCCTGGGTATGTACTGAGTTCTTATACTGAGAAAATATTCCACACCAGTTAGTATCTGCAAAGAGGCTCCAAAGCAAAGGAATCTGTCAGGCAGCTGAGCAAAGTTCCCTTGGACTATTAAAGGAAGAATTTAGGAAAATTTCAGAGACCAAGAGATTTGATGGATATTAGGAGGAAAGGGGAAAGAGGAAAAAGAGAGGGAAAAAGAGATATCAAGGATGACCCTGGATGAAGCTCTTAAAAGCTAAGACTAGTAGATTTCTTTCAGACTGATCAGCTTGAAGTCCCCAGTAATGGTCATCTTCATTTTTTGTTATGAATGTTCATGTTAACACATGAGATTCTCAGATATAATAAAGAAGTAATAAATCTGTAAAAAAACTAGTTTAGCAAAGTACTGACAAACCTGACCAGACTTTCAGCTTCAGTCAGAAGGTTAAGGTAAACTGATTCTGGTATAATGCCATGACTAACTACAAGTGAGTTCATGACACAGGAATGTTTCTTTGACACAGACAAAAGAGGAGAGTGAGACACTTCCTAAACAGCTTCCCAAACAGTTTCCTTTAAACAGCCTGTAGGACACCAGAGTAACAAGTTAAGTAAGTGAATTCTTAAAAAAAAATAGTGTTGAAGCTCAGAGGTGAAATTTCTTTACTTCCATCCATAATAGAAAAAAAATCCCTAAGGTAAACCCATAATAGTGTGCACAGGATAAGGCCCACATGACTAAAATCTTTACTAAGAGTATAAAGAATTCTCTGATACTGATCAAAAGCCATCTTATTAAATAAGGGTGGCTAAGCCACACAACATGAGATAAAATCAATAGTTCAAGGTAAAGCTTTGATGGCCCTGCTGCCAAGAGAAATGGAGCAAAACAACTTCTTGTTTAGCTGAGGAAAAATTACTTTTGATTGCTATTTCTGACTGAAAAGATTTGTGATACCAGGGAAGTGTTCAGTAATTTTTGTTTCCTACATTAGAACATTTAAATGCCTAAATTATGGCCTTTCTGTTGACCTATAAACACCAAAGTTTGAAAGAGTTGGAGGAACGAGGCAGATAATTTTATTTTTCTAAATTGAACACACTTACCACGTGGAAGCTGGTTTTCTTGTTGCTCAAAGAACAAGAACACTTTGACCTCACTCCATGCCACAAAAGATAGTTTGGAAACCAGAATAGTAAGAAGTCTTTAGAGCATATGAAAGTATCGAAGCAGTGACCCTTGAAGGGGGAATAACACACTCTGACTCCATATTGCAGAAGGCTGAATAAATTGCTTTTATTAAGCTAAATTATATTACATTAATACTATACTAGAACTATATCATACTAAAAAAATACTAAAGAAAAACCTGTGACTATCTCCAGACAGTCACGACACAGCTTTGACCCAATTGGCCAATCAATCCAAACAACCATCACTGGTGTCCATTTAACAAATCACTCTTTGGTAAACAATCCCCATAACACATTCCACACGTGCCAAACAACAGGCACAGCAAATAGAGATAAGAATTGTTTTCTTCTTTCTCTGAGCTTTCTCACTGCATCTCACAGCTTCCCAGGAAAAATCCTGGGAGAGACAATCACGTCTCTCTCTGTTCAGAGAACGTGAATACCACAGGAAAGCATCTGAAATAGTCATTACCTTCAGAAATTTGTAGAACCAGCCAGACTACAGCTGGTTCTGCAAGCAGCACATGCTCCAATTTTGAGTTATCAAACAATGAAGCAGTAGGGAGAAAAACCCCTGAAATTTCACAATCACATATTGACTTTGTTGACAGCAAAGTCTTGACTTTGCTGACTGCCTGAACATATGCTTATAATCAGAATTCCAGTCTTCTACCTCGGTACTGTCCCTATGCAAATGAAGAATGCCTGACAATGCACAGCTACTGAGAGCTTCATGTTACTCAGTATTCCTAATGCTCTGGAATTTTGGTAGGGATCACTACTACCAGAGACTTCTGAGATCAAGGCCTGTATAGAGGCAGTTCTCACCTCCATGATGAACACTGCAGATTTCCTCAGATGTGAAAATACTCTCATGCCAACCAAGGTATGCATGGTCATGGGTGACATCCACAAAATACCAGTTTGAATAAGACGGAACTTAGGTTTGAGAGGTAAAGCAAAAAAAGGCTTGGAGATACTGTTCACAAAAACTGGTAACTTAGCACTATACTGCAAACAGCTCAGCTTCAGCATGGCCGCCTGCTGACCAGAAGATACGAAGAACACCGTTGGCAATTACTTAGTGCCTGAAGCAGCCAAGTAGTGTTACTTCTTCTAAGTGGACTTGGAGAGAATAGCTTTCAATATAACAATTCCTATCAGCTAAAGCTGAAATAAAAAGGTCTGAAACTACAAAAAGGCTTCAAAATAACAAACCACTGAAATCAGCTGCTGAAACAATATAAAAAGTCAACATACTGAGATTCAGAACACTAGAGGCAAAAACCTGGAGACTTATACCTGCATGATCCACCTAGGCCTAGACCCAATGATGAACATACCCCATAAACAAATTAGGAAGCCAGATAGCTTAGAATAGGAAGGATCTCCAGCTCAGACAAAGGCCAGGCTGCAGAATCTGAGTACCTTCTGAAAATGTATACACCTACTTCAGAGTAGGGTAATTTGTGGATTATTTCTAGGAAACTACTGAGTGAAATATGCAAGGGTAGAAGCTGCACATAAGTGATAAGGTAACCACCCTGTAACCTAACTTCTATGCTGTTTTTGAAGGAACTTTTGATACCCTGGGAAACTTGTGGGGTTTATGTTAAAGACCTGCAAACTTAGAACAGAGTAGTATTCAGGTAACAACAATAGAAAAATCAAGTATTTACCGTAAAATAAATTGTATCACAATGTGCCTAAATGCAGCAGGGAGAGCTACATGAGAAATGCACAGTCTATAAAAGACATATGCATGCACTATGAATCATACACCGATTCCAGTTGCTCTATCTTAACTGCATTACAAAATCTCAATTTATGCATACCCACAGATATGCATGTATGCGAGCAAACAAATATGCACTATTATACTTGCCATATGCTCTGCCTGCATCTTTGTGTATAAAAATAAACCAACGTAGACAGAGACATATGCACGAAAAGAGCTGTGTGCTGTTATCCTCGTGTAGCCCTACTGTTGAAGGCATGTACGTGCCCACAAGAGTTCACCCTCACCAGCAGCCGCACAGGCTGGTGGGCTGCCAGTCCCTGAAGCACTGTCAAGGGATTTTCCCACCAGGAAGCTCAGGCAGGTCTGACAGAACCAACAGTGGTGCTGCCAACTTCCACAGCCCCTTGTAGTTTTTCCCTAAAGCGCTTGTAGGAAGCACTGAAGAAATAAAAATTTTAAAAAGCGGTGTTCAGACTTCTGAAACCCTGGCTATCTCCCAGTGCAGCGGGCGCGGGATTCCCAGCGCAGCCCGTGGCGTGACGAGGGAGCCGAGCAGCGGCGGGCGTGGCGAGCTGGCGCTGCCCGGCGGGCCGGGAAGGGCAGCCCGGGAGCGGCGGGGCGGCGGCGCGGAGAGCCCGCGGGGCGGCTGAAGGAGCAGAGCGAAGGAGAAGGGGTGCGGCCGAGAAAGGGAGCTGAGGCGGGGGCAGAGGGAACGGCGAGCGGCTCCCGGAGCGGGCGGCGACGCGGGAATCAGGGGCGGCGGCGCAGCCCTACCCGTGGCGGTGCAGGTCGTGCTGCGGCTGCTTGGCCTCCCCCGCGCCTCGCAGCCGCCGCAGGGAGCTCAGGACGCGCCGCAGCTCGGCCTCGAAGCTGTCCACCACCGGGTTGCCCCGCGCCACGGGCCCGAAGAAAGCGGCGTGCGGGGCCTGCGGGCCGGCGGCGGGCGGCGGCGGCCCGGCGGGCTGCGCCATGCTCGGCCCGGCCCGGCCCGGGCGCGGACGCGTCGCTGTCTCCGGGCAACGGCCGCGGGCAGCGGCCCCGCGGGGCCGCCCTGGACAAGGCGGGAGGTACCGCATGGGGCGGCTCTTCCGCAGCCTGTTTCACCAGGGATGGCACTTAGCACCTACTGGTTGTGTCGCTGTGCCTGCTGCACGGCTACGCATAAAAGTGTGCTGATCGTCTAAATGGTTATGTTTGTCTGTTAAAACAAACAAACAAAAAAGGTGGCAAACTAGGAAACTACCAGCCCGTATTTATGTTATAGGAGGTGCTTATAGCAACCTATGTGTTTTGAAGTTCTTTACAGACACTGTGGTAAAGAGGTTTGGGAGGGATGTGAAGGAAACTGACTCTGTTGCCATGTTCGTCATCACGATGAGCGTAAGGGACAGCTAAAGTGAAAACATGAAAGTTTTCACTTCAAAATATGAGAGAAATATGATAAGTGAGCAGGGTGCCCTGGCAACCAGGGCCTTTGGAGGCAGTTTCTCGACAAAGGATCAAGGAAAAGGATAAATAGAGATGGGTAAAGCAAAGAAACACTTGAAAAGTGCATCCAAGTAATTCATAGATGACAGCAAAATAACTATCCTTCCAACAGCTGGAGACACACAGCATCAGCACACTGAATTACTGGAATCAGAAAATACTGCATTAGCAAGGTCAGAGAAATGACATGGGAATCATGTAGATACTATTCATCCTTGGAAAATTGGGGAAATTAAAAAATATGATTAATTTATGACTAACGTGTCTGACTCATTTTACACATTGATTTAGTATTGTTACCTGCTGGGAGTTGCGTGGATCCATTGTCCAACAGGTATTGTGAGACTGTGGGAAGATCTAGTGACAATGGCTATGCCATTTAGGTGGGAGCAAATTTAAACAAAGCACAAGCAGGAGTGGGTTCCTCAGATATCTGTGAAGGAGGTAGAAAATTGAGTCTGCAATGAAAAGACATGGCAAAAAGATTTTGATGCAGGGATTTAGAAATCACTGTGTTCAGAGACAAATTTTACAGAACAAATGAAATACGAGAACTTGGCTTGGAGAGCAGCAACTGCAACATCTAAAGATTTTGCCTGTGCTTTGCAATGCTAACCAAAGAACTCCCTGTAATGGTTACCAGATGACTAATAAAACACTGGCCTCTTGGGAAAAGTGGCCTGTGCCACTGTAAGTATTGCTGGTGTCATCGTTTCAAATCCCTATGAAATTCTGAGCTAGTTTGCCTCACTAGATGGTGCTGCATCCCAAAGGGCTGATACTCACATTCATGGAATGCAGAGAGTGCTGTTCTCAAACCAGCAGTACCTAGAAGCTTCAAGGGGAACTTGAGAGACTGGAAACAAGACTGCTGAGTAAAACTTTACATATCTCTAATATTTGGGTAGCAGATGGTGGAGTGAATGCAACATTTGCAATCTGGATTAGTTTTTCAGCCATAGAAACAAACTGAGTCACGGAAAACAATAAGGGAAAGGGAGGATAGCCATTCCCCAGAGGGCAAGATTGCAGAACTATGTAAAGATAAAGCTTTAACCCCTGGGAGGTTAACCAGGGCATAGTTGGTCAGCCAGCTCATGAAGATTGTTTAGTCTAAAATTCCTGGGTCAGAGTTTGACAGGATCAAAGTATGCATTCCCTGCTAGGTGGAGGTTTAATATATGGAAGGCAGTTCTGACCCTCTCAGCACCCAAGATGGACCATAGCAAGGAACTACACTACTACAAACACTATAATGTGTGTGTTATTTCAATTTTGGATGCTTACAATATTGATTCCTATTATACTGTTCTGGGGAAGACTGGAGTTTAAACTTCAGATAGTCTCCATCTAACATTTAGTGTGTTGGACACTTAATTGGGTCCAAAAGTCAAAAAGGCTTATAGATAAATGATTAGAACTTCTTCAGAAGGAGTGTAGATTCTTCAGAAGCATTCAGCTCATATAACCTGATCTTTACAGAGAATAGTTTGATGTATGCAAAACAGTAAGAGTGATGGCCACTGAAGTTTTAACCATGATAGGATAATTTCATCAAAAGATAGAGCATACCTGTATGACTTGGAAAGTTTATAGCAATTTTTTGAATTACATTACATTAGGGCCCCTACACCCTAAAAATATGTGATCTGTTGATTGGAAGGCTAATGATTTATTCATCATTGGTAGGTGAACATTTAGATAGTAAATTGAACTATATTAACATTAGGGAGAAAGTAGGATAGATTATGGAGCATTGGCACAGACAGGATCCCAAGAAATGGAACTTAGGTAAATCCCCTGACCCAAATAGAGAGGGTATAGCAATCTGTGCTTTAATACCACCAGGTCAGATAGAAGGAAGCTGCCTCAGAAAGAGAAGCACCCACAAAGAGTTAACTTAGTAAAAACCCATATAGGGAGTGTCTGCTCTCATGGCTATGGGGCCAAGAGTATGCTTGAGCTGTAAAGGAGGAAAACCTTGCTGTTAACTCATCAAGCTGCCTGCTTATTTCTCTTGTGTCTGTTCCACTTGTGTGAACAGCAGTGGTTACGAAGAGCAAACAAAGGAGGGAAACACTGCATGATCACAGCAGAGTTGGGCAGGAAGAGTGTTCAGTGATATCTGGGTACAGGGGCTGAGGTAACGTCTGCTGAGTCCTACCTAGTACATCAATCAAAGTTTGTTTCCTATGGATAATTCTGAGATGCATGTTCAGATCCCTTTCTAGGATGCTTGTAGCAAATATACACCTGAATTATGGCGCCTATAGACTTTGCTCTTTGATATTTATAGAAAAGAGGCAGTCATGGATGCTGTATTACTAGACTTCTGCAGGGTAACTTGACAGTCCCCAGAGGTGTGAAAGAACTACATTTATGTCATCTCTTCCTTGATGCTTTCAGGAAAAATAGTCTGAGCTGAAATGATTCTGTGCCATCACTTAGTATCTCAGGCTGATAGGCAAATGAAGACATGAGAATTTAAAATAATGCTTATGTACTACATGAAGACATGAGAATTTAAAATAATGCTTATGTACTACATATTCAGAACTGGGATCTGCATTTACTGTACTTGCAGTATGTCTGCCTGGTCCGAAGAGCCAGTGGAAATCTACTTTGGGTAGGGTATTCCCCTTTGAGTAGGAGTGAATTTTGGATTCAAAAAATAGAAGAAAATCTAGAGAAAGAAGCAATAGCATGTGTGCAGTGATTCTTACGGAGAAATTCACTTCATGAGTTAGTCAAGCAAAACAAGGTCAAGGAAACACAACATCTTATATGACAGTACAGCATTTGCTATTCATATGCTATAGGGGAATCATATAAAATACAAAGTAATGGCTCTAAGTTACCTGATAAAGCTCCATAAAAAGCCGTTATACAGCTGGAAGAAGTGAACTAAGCTGTTGAATGCCAGGAGCACTGGCACTTTATAGATATGAAGAAGTTGTCTGATGGCAGGGGGTAAAATAAGAACTTGTGCTGAGCTTACAAGAGGCAAAACACATGCTGGAATTAATGTACCTTCCAAATAACTAACTGTACAGGAAGCAGACCTGTAGGCTTCTTGCTATCACCTCCTGTGGCACTTGTAGCTAATGAGATACATGGGAATCCTGGACCTTTATGGGCAGCTATGAGAGATTATAGTCAGCATTTCCTTCCCACCTCCTTGCTTCTGGGCTGGTTTTGGTAAAGCTGCATGTGGCTTACTGAAAGTGTCTTTAGACTCAGATGCCTTACTTAAATCTGCGTTTACATTCAATCAAAATTTGTGAATTCCCACCCTTATCTAAGGGCTACTTACTACCTTCCCATAGGAAAGTTATCAAGGAGCTAAGAGATACACCATCCTGTTTTGACAGCATTTGTATTTTTTTTGCTCTACCACAAAGAAACATGTCCTGAACTAGGAAGCTACATGCTTGATTGCAAAGGTAGGGAAATGTGGAAAGATGGTGGGAGTGGCTTACTTAGGACACCATACAGCTTTTAAAACAATGCAGCAGTTCAAGTCCTTTACTGAGATAGTGACACATATTTGTAAAATATTTTGGTGCTTTTCCTGTCAGTGAGCAGTATACAAAGTTTGTCAGACAATGGCATGGTCTCTGAACTCTGGGACATAGATTAACAATAGCTGAGGCATGTGTGTCTTTTGACAAGCAATTGATGATCTTTTAATATATAATAAAAGCAGATCTGGAACAGTTCTAATGCAAGTAAATGCTAAGAGAAGGAAAACTCTAAGCTTTTACTTGAAAACAGTTCTTGGCTTCCTTTCTGATCTAGTTTGTCAGTGTTGTACGAGGAAGGGAAAAGAGTAATCAACACAAAAAAGAACTGCAGTGACTGAGAACTATGCCAGTGCCAGGTTCTTACAGAGCTGTGTTCAAGCTTGGGGTGACAGTTGTCTCTGTGTTTTCATTGTATTCTATGAAAGGCTTCAGTGCCAAACTCTAAAGATGACGTGAGAGCTTTCAAGGTTATAGTATATTAAAGTGGTATATTAAAGTGGGTTTTTTTTTCTTTTAAAATCTAAGTTGAATGCTCACAAAAAGGTTTTCTAAGTTTCCTTTTATGATTAGGAAAATTTTCTTAGGCATATAAATTAATCTCAGTCGACTTGGGAGAAATCTGGGAGAAGTGATCTTGTTCAGCTGATTTTTCCCCCCACTGCAAAGAAAGTGTAGGAGTGTGTAATATTTGTGTGAACAATCTGTGAGATTTGACTCACCCACTCAAGTTGTATTGTTATGCATTGAGTGGGTTAAGCAGTCTTTGGGGAGAGAGCTACAGTAGGGGTTTTATATAGATGCTTGAGTTTTTAAGAGGTCTGAGATCTTCATCATGGACTTAAGTGCCAAAGGTAGCAGTTGGAAATATGAAAGTCTGTGAGCAACTCTCCAAAAAATGGAAATATTGCTTCAAGGATAGGGTTTGCCTACAGTTCATGTTATTCTCTTAATTTTTATAAGATATATTTCATTCCAGCTTACAAGTAAATTCTACTCAAGTAGACATCAACTGATGATGAAATTATTTTGCAAAGGCTTCTAGGAACCTGCAAATATTTCATCTGAGAATGTACTATTTTCAGTTCACTAGACAGACTATGGAGGAAAGTTTCTGTCTCACTTAAAGATCTTGTCTCAAATCTCAGGAAGCTGTAGGGGTTCTTCTAAAGAAGAAGCTACACCTAAGGCTAGTTTAGAGCGGCTGTAAAGATATTTTGCAAAAAAAAGCCCTGTAAATCCCATGCAATCATAAAAAAGTGAAAGTATGCACAAGACTTTTAGTGATGTGCATGGAAGCTGCATCTTAGAAACACTCTAAAAACATAGAACACTTACATGTATGTATAAAAACGCTAGAGAGAGTCCTTAGCTAAAGACATCATCCAATTTATTGAGCGGAGATGGCCAAGGTAGTTTTTTGCCATGAAATGTGAAGTAGCAGAGATGGGAGCGTGTAAATTATTTCTCTTTAAGCTACATTCAGCTTAAACTGATTGCTAGGTAGGCATCTAATAGTTAGATTTGATTTTGGAAAAAAAATTGGTGGCATGTTTTGTTTAAAATACATTTTCTTCGTTTCATAAATATCCTCAAGCGAAACACTAAAGGAGGGAAAATATAACCTAATCCAAGAAATAAATGAGTTCTGAAGATCTTCCCAAATTCTCCTGAAGCCAAGTACGACAGTGCATTTTTATTTCTATTCTCCTGACGCACATTTGCTGTTTATAATTCTGAGCTGCTGCAAATGCTGTAGATAGAAATGATCCTGGGGAAATTACACTATTGTTTGTATATGTAACTCCTGAGTAGCCGAATGCATCCTTATCATGACTCTTTTTCTGTTGTGCATTTGGTCTGGGAGTACTCACAGGATCAAAATAGACTCTTCTAGGAATAAACTATTGGCAACAAAAGGACACCTAAAATAACCTGGTGATGCCCTCCAATATTTTTAGATAAATGTATTTCTGTTCAGGCCTTTTCTTACTGCATTACAGTATGAATTTTGAAACTTTGTGAAACCATTGCTTCCATTTTCCATTCTTACTAGTTTCGCACTTGCTTGCAAGAATATTTCACTCCAAGGTCAAAGTATCTGCTGATTGTGGTTTTTTCAAGCAGCTGACAGAAATTGTTTTGGACAATAGCCTGACCTTGGAGTAGGGGATTTAGCAGACTGGAGGTCAGCAGTAGAAAATGAAACAATGTGGAAGAGTAGTTATTTTTTTTTGTTATTAAGCATTGCTTATTCAAGGAAGTAGGAAAAAAACCCCTTTCTTTTCACATAGTTATTTGAATTTTTCATATTTTCCAATATTTAAAAAAAATATTCTATGTAATTATATTTTCTAGTTAATTTTTAATAATATAAAACATTCTGATATGTATTATTTCTAATAATGATGTATGTAATTATGTAATTGTGAACTTTTATCTTAATACTTTAGAATTTTAGAAAATTAAGAACAAGTAATTGTTTTGCATATTACAAATATGTGAAAAGAAAAATAAAACTGCAATCTTTACCCTTTGCTCCCTCAGAATTTCAAATTAACAAAAGTGATCAATTGTTTTTTCTCTAGATGATGACACTATAGAAAAAACAGAAATTTCTATTTACACTTTACCATGTTTAACTGATGCAATAATAAAAAGTGGTTCGATCTTGGCCTCACAAATGTAGATGAAACCTTGGTAGCAAATTTTGAAAATTTTACTAAAATGCTTTCAGGTGGACACGTGGCTCTTCGTTTGTTAGATATGGATTCATTAAAATAGCTGGTTCCACTTCATATACTCTGGCATATTTATTACATTTAAAGACAAAACTGTGGTATTTACTTTTGTAGAATCAAAGTAAATGGGTAGATTGTATTTTTTCTTCTGTATTGTTAGCAATAGACTTGCTTCATAAATTGTCCTTAAAGAAGAAAATTCTGTTATGCTGTACTGATATAATTCTATTATAAGGCTGACAGAATGGTTCCTTGAAGAAGGCAGACAGAACTTTTCTGAAGTAAAACATTATACATCCATCTGAGTTAGCACAAAAAAACAACTTAGATGTAATTATGTCATCAGAAACATAATCACTAGATTTAAAACATGAATAAAAATATTCCATGATAATTTGGAGGTTCATCTACATTAGTAGTTTGGTTGTCATCAAGAGCACACTTTTGTAGTATTATTGTATGTTACCGAATGACCTTGAGTGCATGGGCTGGACTCCCTCTGAATGAACTTAAGCTGAAGTGTGCACTCCACAAGCACATCTGACATCCTCCATCTGATACCAGATATTCAGTCTCCAGGAACAGACTAGATAAAACCCCCAAAATGTGCATTATGTGAATATCTGGTCCTCATGACTAGTTGTTTCACAGTACAGATCTCCTCTGATTACGTTGTTTTTCTTGTTAACGTAGCCATAGACTACTTTGGTAATTGGGAAAAAAATTTCTTTTGAAGCATGATGGAAACTAATGATGCCATTCCTGGAGAATTGTTTTTTAAAATATCTATACTTGAAGACAGCCTAAGACACCACTGCTATCTCCACTTTGCAGACAAAGGAGAGGGAAATGCTTACAAACTTTAAGCCACAAGTTAAACATCTTTTACTTGTTGCAGAACTATATCTTCTGTTTGTCTTCAAGAGGTGAAGATTTTTAGTGTCTCCTCAGTAAAATTAACATAGAGGACAAAACTGCAGTGATTACAAATACCTAACAAAATATGCCAGTGCATTGTGTATGGTATCATATCAGGTTAAAATTTATAAATAGGGCCTTTGCCCTATTTTGTTCATCTCATGATTTTAGTTAAGAAAAAAAGGAACTCTTCATTAAGCTTTGTTACAAAAAATGTTCTCCAGCTCTAGAATAACAACATCCTTTTCTTTATATCTTTGGTTTATTTCCTTAAAATGATAAATGTAATGGATCATATACTTTCCTAGGAGCCTCCATGTTTTCTAGGCTACCCTCCATAGGCCATCTACATGGAAATGCTGTCCCTCAGCCAGAGACCACTGTGTCTGTGTGGCTCAGCTGGTAGGCAGCTGATCAGTCACTGACTGTAGGACTCAGTGTAATGGCTCTGTTCACACTGTTTCATTACAATCATTTTCAGGGGCTGAGAGAATAGAAAGCCTGCCCTTACCATGCAGCAGATATGCATGGTCCCTCCAGAAAACCCATAATAATTTCCTTAAAACACATATAAGATGCATATCTGAGAGTAATGTTCATCCTACTGTAATAGTGTTCCTTCTGTTTGTTCAGCTGTCCCAGCAATACCCACCTAGCCCTTTTCAGCATTTACATTATCTATAGTTTGTAGAAGTCTGATCATTCAGGGACAGTGAAAATTTGTGTATTTTCAGGAAACATAAGAAGAAAAGGAAATTACTTGATCGGAGCCATAATGCCAAATTCCCATTTCAGTGAGAGGTCAGATGACTCTGTTGCCAGTTCTGACCTGACACCAGATGCAGCATCTGAGCCAGCTCTAATCAGGCTTAGCCACTTGGCATAGCACTGATCAGTGTGGAAATACCAAAACAATGTAAGTACAGCAGAAGGATGTACCAGCACAGTCTGTCTCCAGACTCAGTGTAACTGGGACCATGCTGTGTATTTCTGATCAGGTGCTACTTTGCATAGTGTGGGTGCACATTTAATGGCCAGAATTCACAGTACCACAGGTGCACAGAGTGAAGGATCTGGGAATGTACAGGCATGGAGATGACAAAAGGGGAGAGACTATTGTTAATGGGATGGAGAAACTGTGATTTGCCTTGGAAAGCTCAAGGGTTGTAAGATGTGGTATTTGGCATACAGGGAATGGAAGCATAGTAGATGATAGTACAACTTCTGTTATAGTTGTACAGGATGGAAAAGAGCATGTGACTGGTACTCACTTTTCAGGGCAGAAAAGGAGGGAGCCCAGACAGAATACAGATATTCACAGAAAGCACTGGACAAGAAGGCAAAGACAGAACAGAGGACATGAGAGGAAAGGAAAATGGTCTGCAGCACCCTAAGTGCCTGTGATGTTTAAGAGTAGAGTCCTCAGGAGGCCAGTCTTCTCTTAGGAGGAAAAAAAAAATCATGCCTTTAACACTGGTAGAATTAGGTCTCTCAAGTACATCTCCAGAAGTTGCTCAGGATAGTGACAGTCTGGACAGAAGATGAAAATACATGAAAAATTAAAAATAATACATTCTTCAGAATCCTAAAAGAGATACTTTCACTTTCATATATGTTTGTTGTGGTCAGGGGTTTTGGGCAAAGAAAAGGATAAAGTTAGCTGTGGCAACTTTAGTCCCTAGCCTCTATTTCCCAGATCTAAAGTTGAATAAACTTACCTTTGATAACAGCAACACTGACTAGTATATAGCTCCAGCTCCATGCCTGATAGTGATGCTGGCTGTCTTCAGACATTAAAAGGGGAGTTCCAGGCTCATTTTCTAGAGAAAAGAGCCTTAATTCTTAAGGCAGTTTTTTGGTGTTTTGGCGGGGAGGGGGAGCTGGGAAGGGGCTGGTTGATTGGTTTAGGGATTTTTTTTTTTTTCTTATCTTTGGAAAAGCTTTTGCAACTGTTTAAAAATAAAGATTAAGACTTCTAGCAGAGGCAAGTGTGGTGGCTAACCTTCCTGCTCCTACAGTTTCCATTATCCGAGCTGTTCTTTGGAGCACTAACTGAAATAGAAGGCAGAGAGTGGGAGTGCTGAATGGGAAGGTGAAGGGCCCTGGCAGATTTCTGCAGTGCAGGTGGAGCTCCCTCAAGCCTCTGACTTACATTTTCTGAGTCAGAGAATTAAGGGTTGATGGTGGCAATTATGTACGCTGGGTACAACAGAGATCTGAGATAAAGAGATAATGGTCCTGCTTATAATAAGAGAAAGGCAGCAGCTGAGAGCAATAGAAGAAGAAAGCAAGAAGAAAGTGGGAGTAGGTCAAGGCATATATTTTAGCAATGGTGCTGGAATTTCAGGTCTTTAAACTACTTCGACAGGTGATACCTCCTCCCTGGGACTCCGTAGCTATTAATATGGAAGCGAGACATTAAAAAGGAGAGAGACAGTCTGGCGCTTAGAGCCTGAGAAGTTTGCAGACAGGGAGCTGTGGGAAACTTCCTCAAGGAAAAGTGCTTTGCCCTGAGGCTACAAGTGGTGGAACATATTTTCAGGGTTGTTCCTAAGCAAAAGGACCTTAGGAGGTTCAGACCAGAATGATCTTCTCTCCATAAGTGAGCTGCAAGAGGTCCCAATGTGTTTCGGAAGGCTTGAAGATGTTGCTGTTTGTGTCATAGGATGACTTTTCAGGTTCACCCTGTTGGAGCCTGGATGATTTGGTAGCACCTACACTACACTTTTCTTACAGCCCAGGGATGTCTCCGTACTTTATTAACTTTCTCAGTAATATATTTGTCACCCAGCTTTGGCCTGGTGACTGCATTTTGTGTTAATTTTTTAAAAAATATTTTATTTCACTTTCCTATTTTTTTTAATTTGCCATCTAATGTGAGGTGATTACTGCATTTTAATAACTGAAATTACTATAGCATTTTGGAAGTAAACAGTTGATATCAGTAGTTAAGCTGAATCCAATTCCCTCTAAAAGGCCAGTTACCCAATGACAGGTCACCTGTGGAGTCAAAAAATATCAACAGTAGCCTGAAGTTATTCAACACTGTAGTATTCAGTGAGTAGATAAATTTGTTAGACTTCAATACTAATAGTTTCTCAGGCATCATTATTATACAAATTTACTCCTTGTGGTTTTTTCTGGTCTATGAGTTCCTGTAGCACCTCTATTATAATAATTTGGTACATCTCTATCATTTACTTTGACTGTTATTTTCAAGTGGTAATACCTCAAAAGTAGACACAATTAGATTACTGAATAATGCAAACCACAAGAGATATTTATAGAGAGGAAAAAAGAAAATACAAGCTAATGGTTCGTTCAACCTTCATTAAATACAAAATGTAACAATTATGGTAAGGTTTCCAAGTTCCTTAAGTGTCCTGTGTTGCCTGAGGTCTTTTTTTTCAACCCTAGAGCTGAGCAACCCCTGCATTTAATGTGCACAATAACTTTTCAGAGGAAAGGAGATTTTGACATTTACAGGTACATATGCATTAGGTAAAACAATCCCCAGTAAGTGGTGAGTAAAGTTCTCCAGATAATTTCTACCTCAGTAGGACCTGCAGGACTTAGAACTGCACTGATTTTTGAACGCCCTTGTAAAAGTCACTGTGATGTCAGAAAAAGTTTTATTTTATCTCAACTCAATTTACCCTGTTCAACACCTCAGGCATCTTTTCTTTAGCAGTTATTTGACATCCACACTATCATTAGTGCACACTATCAGGATGTTCTAGTGCAAAGCACTGAAAAGCATCATGGTAAATGATTGCATCACTCCAGAAGACATTATCACTATCATTTAAAAAACTCTTCAGTGCCTGCCACATGAGTATGTCTTAATAGAATAAACTGATGCAAAACAAATACCTTAATTTTACTTCTCTAGTTTTTGAGAAACGGAAAATACAAAAGGCAATTAGAACATCCAGCACTCTTGGTAATAATTATCATAGGCATTTGAAAAACAGGCACACAGAAAAGGATATGTGCAGAGTCAGAGACTGCAGTGACCTCCCACACTGCCAAGTTCTTTAGAATTACTGAAATTATAAACAAAGTAAAAGCTCTTCTTTCCCAAACAGCCGCCTCGATGTCACTTGTTTCCACATTCCGGCTTCTGTCGTTGCAGCCCACACTTTCTCTGTTGCTAAGTGCTTTAGGCTTCTGCAATATGTTCCAGCAGCTCCCTGTTTCTCTCATATCTCCAAACATGCTATCATCTGAGAGCAGAATGTCTAGGTTTATCTGACATGGCAAAAAAATAAAGATTAAACTGTACAAATTACAGATTCTTAAAGAACACTAAAATTTTCCATATGAAAAAATACCTCCATAATCTTGCATGTTGTTTCATAACATTTTGTTAGAACATGTTTTCAATTCACAGTAGGATATGTGAGGGATGAGGGCACATTATGGCTTCTGGGTGCAGCTGTAACTAAATCTTGACTGTAAGTGACAATAGCAGCAGAGCACCGGGTACTTGCAGACGCTTACATCAGTGCTGCCACTGAGCTATGCAAATAAAGAAGCTCATAAATAAATGGAAATCATAGGAAAAGTGGGGGGAAAAAGACAATACAACAGTTAAGAATTTATATAATTTTGTAATTATATTGGTAAATGTATACTGTTACATCTTTCATGATTCTGGCTTAAACACTGGTTTCTTCTACCCTCATAGCAGGCACATAGTAGTTTCCATTCAGGAGAGAATGAAATTGTCACTGTTATTCACCCAACTATGTCTGCCTTTTTTTGTTTTGGTGAGTAGGCATCTTACTGAGTGCAGTTTTCAGCCTATGTGCCTTTACCCACCCTGGGATACAATTCCACAGCTCTCCCTGTATCCTTAGCTACAGTACCAGCATACCTACTGTTGTGATTGCTTGCTGGCTTTATGTCTTTCATTCAAGTTAAGATGAGCAACATTAGCTCTTTAATAGTGATTAGAGAGCTGTCTTTAGTGATTAAAGGGCTGACATATATAATTGTGTTGTCATCCCCATTGCCAGATATAAGAAAAATTCTAGGTACATTTTTAGGTTAAATTTGGCATTTCCCAAAGCCAGCTCAAGGTATAGGAAAAAGTAAGCAGTATTTTCAGAAGAAATTAATTCAGCACATAAGGACTGGATTGGTAGAATGAAATAGTTGATACTAAGGCACCTCATTTTTCCATGATATGTGTTTTGGGGGTTTATTCTAGATTATATTTAGCCTGGTCACTGGAGCCAAACACCTCCGCTATACATGTGTTTCAAAGCTTTCTGAGAAGAAGTGTTAGGTATGTGCTAGAGGACCTTGTGATGATGCAGCTTACATGCTATTTTGGAACCTCTTGTCCCCATTAGCACTAGGGTGCATGTGGAGCAGACTGGAAGCAGAGCTTCTGTTTTCGTTTCCTCCTGAAGGAATTTGGTTTGTATACACCAAAACCACTTCGGGAACTGAAACACCACATGCTAAGTGGAGACAATGACAAGATTTTCCTCCAAACCGCACTGTTGCTTTGAAACTAATCGCTAATGTGGACACAGCCTTCTTTGACAGCTAATGAGGGAGCAATCTGCAGGTTCTGCTTGGGCCTAGGAGAGAAGATCAGCTGCTTTAGGCTGAATCTCTTCCCTCCATACAAACCACCTTTCACTATCACTGCAGGCCTTCTTGCTCTTCTATCAGCACTCTGTGTTATTCTTTTTCCCACCCATTCCCATCTTGGAAAAGTTCCCTGGCCTGCCCCATTTCCACCCATGTGGAAGGTACAGGAAGTGACCTGTGGCTGCAAAAATTATGCAAGCTGTAGAATGAGGACCAACAGCTGCCTGAGACACAAGCATGGAGATACCATAGCAAAAAAGAAGTGAGAAAAGAGTATCTCTAGGGTTAGGTGGGCATATACAGGTTGGTAGAGAGGGGTGTCAAAGCCCCCATGACTTCCAAAGCTCTGCTGCTTGTTTTTTATACTTCAGCCTCCTAAAAAATAATTGGCAGTTCACAGTACTCTAATATTTCCCTGAAACACAAAAAAAAAAAAAAAAGCAGCGCCCCCTCCCAGTGTCCCCATTTTGTATTCTGAAATAGTTCACTTGCTACTGCTGCAAATTTAGACTAACCACACAAATATAAAATTTCTGAAACCTTGTTTCAGCAAGATGCTTTCCCTCTGCCTCCCCACACAGAGGGTAAGAGAAATTCTTGTTAAATCTGTCTGGTTTCTCTGGGTTCCTGGGCCTCTTTTTTGCCTCCAGACATGTTCTTTTAATAACTGTGTGCTGAGACAAGAGGTATCTTGCCTCTGCCTTCATTCCCTCAGTTAGTCTGTGCTTGAGACCAAAGCTGATAACTACTCTTCTCCTTAATCAAAACCTGGGATGGGATGTTCTTTGCTTGACATCTTAAACGCTTCTTGTGGAGGGCTGGGGTTAGGACACCCTCCACTCTACCCTAGCGTTAAAGGGCCTGGTTTATTTTGAAGCAGAGAACCAGTCAAGCTAGGGAATATGCAGCAAATAACAACTCCAAAGCAGTGTAAGAATCAGCTGAAAAGCACGCTTCATCCCTTACCACCCAGACAAATTACTGGCACAGCCCCCACCAACCATGTAAGGAGTGACACACAGCCCCTGCGTCACTCTACTTCCCGCTTCTTTTCCCCTGAAGCGCTGGTTAACCTAAGCAGATTTTACAATGTAGTCATGTGCTCCACTTGCTAATAATCAGCTAAGTGTAAATATCAACACATTGCTGCAGAGAAGCTCAAATGTCATCGTAACCATTCCCTTGGATCACTTCAGCTTTGTGAGGGACAGAGAGAACAAACAGGGCCAGAGGACAAACAGGCACCCTACAGCAGGCATGGAAGAGCAGAAAGGAGAGAGGCAACACAATGAGAAGAGAGCTGGAAAAGCTAGAGTCATCTGGAGTGTAGAAAAGTATTGCCCTACAGAGCAGCTACAGATCCACACAAGGTGATAACAGCAAAACAATTTTCAAAATTTTTCTATGTAGAAGGACCTGGGACAAACAAACAAACAAACAGGAGCAGTAGTAAAAACAGTTTTGAATTTAGCTGACAAGGGCCAAAAGCAAGAAGTGTTCACACACTTCATCAACTAGCATCCAATTAAAACAAAACCAAAAAAACAAACCCCCAGCTGTAAGGGACAGGTGTCTGACATCTTTGCTGACATGAACCTATGAAAGGCAAGGAATGAGAGGCAGAAATGACCTTTATCTCATATGTAAGGAGATCAACCTAAGAAGCACCGAGATGTTGTACTGCAGTGCTGTGCTTGCTACAATTGCAGAAAGGAAACTCTCACCTTCCCTTGTAACAACTAGAAATGGCTCTTTAAGGGCAGAATATAGCGATGCAGTGCATTCCCTGAACTCTATTCTTGGTATGTTACTAGGATACAACTGTTTCTATGGTGAGCTTATTGGTGGGCAAAATAAACTGTTTTGATGAATTATAAAAAAAGTAAATTAATTTTTCAAAACAAAATATTGAATGAAGCTAATGAGATTAAATCACACCAATACAGACTTTCGAGTACCTAGTTACCCCCTCTTTTTTTTTTTATTTTTTTTAATTTCTAGTAGACATTTATCCTAAATTCTGCATGTTCTGATATAAATTGCTGTCTGTCCTGCAAAATACTTAACTAATTTTAAAGCCATGCATGTAGTGGCTACAGAAACTCCAACTGAATTTTTGTTTGTTTTTAAAAAATAAGTATAATTGTGCAGCAATTTACTGTGGAGTGTAAGTATCTGCATGGCCAGGAATATGCCATGTTGTGAAGTGAAGAAAAGAGCTTTGAAATGAAGAATGGCAAAATAAAGAAGGAAAGAACAAGTATGTATGTTAAATAAAGCTCACCATTTAATTTTAACATGCTTCTGTGTAATAGCTAGACTCTACAGATGACAACTAATAGATATGTGGGGGACGGTGGCATTCCTTCTTCTTTTTTGTTTACCGCTCTAATTATTTTATACCGTGCTGAAACAGAACTTGAAAAATTCTGTGCTTGACTTAGAGAATAGTTTAGTTGATCAATCAGCAATTTGGCAAAGCAAGCAGCTACACAAAAAGAAATTGGTGAGGAATTCCACATTTAAATCACTTGGAATTTATGAGTGACCTCTTCTTTTTTTTTTTATCCTTACATCTACAGAAATTGTTAACCTCATTTGAAGATGCACTTTGATATTTTCAGTGTCAGAAAAATTCTATAGGTTCCATATCAGTTTAATCAATTGTCTTATTCAACCTTTAATGCACATGTAGCTATGTAAAATTTCTCACCGGTACCTAAGAGGAAGCATTTCTTTCAATGAGCAGATAGGAGCTGCTATCTATATTCTTCTGGTTTTATGCCACCCTTTTTCCTCTCTTACTTGGATGGAGTCTTCCAAATCTAGCACCAACATATAAATACACACATGGCTGCCTAAAGCAAGATTCATAGGACAGCAAAAATTAGTTAAGAAGAGCCTGACTGATCTAGCTGTTGCAATTAAAAAACTTATTACAGACCTCAGCACTTTGTCCCTCCCATGTGCCAGAGGGTACCCTCCCTAGGAGGTGTGTCAGAAGAAACTACAGGCATCTGACTCACCTGCCTCTATGTCCTCACTGGTGGTTAAAGCTACTTGCCACACTATACAGGGAAATAGGTATGGTTCTGTCTCCTTTCCCTTGGGGTGTAACAACTTTCTGCAGAAGGGTAGGGCAACTAGCTGGGGCAGTTAAAAAATAACATCTCAATTCTACCTATCTCCCCAGCATAGTTAGTGTTGTTAGGATTACAAAATGGTAAAAGCCTTTGGCCTAGACTCACAGATAAAGCCCTACATCTACTTACTTCCTAATTTCCTGAATTTGTTTTCCATATCTTCGCTCTTGCATTCTCTTTCATCCATCCCAGCTTTCCTCCCGTCCCCCTTCTCTATCTGTAGTGCTTGTTTTGCAAAGGCTATCTCCTACTGACATCTCAAAAGCTGCCATTATAAATTTCAAAGCAGTCAGCCAACCAGCTGCCAGTGCACAAAAAACTCCAAAATGTAGTTGATCTGAGCATGCACAGGGATCTCTAGAATATATAAGAAAGTCTCTGCACATGAACAATAGATCATATACACTTGACCTGTGGCATACAGAAAACAATGGGTGCAGTACTCAGTTCTTGCTGAGGTAGCCTATGTTTCCCTCAGCTCATGTCATTCTATCCCCAGATTTCACGTGTCTCATTTTATTTCCAGCATTCACTATGCACACTGGTTCTGTTTTCATGTGCCTTTTCTGATACTCTACATCGGATCTTAGTTCTGCTCCCACTTCTTTTATTCCCATGTCTCTCTACACCTTCCTGTCCAGCATTAAAAAGAGAAATTTGAGAATGATCTGGTTTCATCTTCACTGGAACAGCTACCATCTTTGCTAGAGCAAACTTAAGTTTTATGTAACAGTATTACAGGAAAGTAACCAGCTGTCATGACTGAAAGCAATTTCATTTAAGTCCCGAAACACTCTGGAGAGAGCAACCTTACAATAAGGAAAAACCAAGATGTTTGACACCTACAGTCTTGTAACTGCAGGAATCTCTGTGTATTTTGTGTTTTAATTTCAAATCCACTAAGTAGTTCGAATTGGCAATGATACAAATGTTCTGGGACTCGCTGATGGCATTTCTAATCAATTCAGTGAATAATGACTGCAAATTTCTATGAAGCAATTTACTTGCCATGAAGAAGCTATTCTGTCTGAGACATTGAACCTGCATAAAAGAAATAGAGAAGAATAGGAGCCTCTTCCCCTGCCATTTCAGATTTCTGTTTCATAAAGAGAGAATTGTACCCCTGAATGGTACCTGAAAGGGACAAGCAGCAGAGGTGTGCACATACAAGTGACCAGTTTTCATTACCTGCAGATCTTCATTGTTTTGCTTGAATTCTTTTCACCACCTTTAGTCTCCAAACAAAATATAAACAAAATATGAAAAAAAAAAAAAGAATTTAAAAAATCTTTATTTCACTAGGCTAGAGTTTTATAGTGATGTACTGTCCAAGGCACAAACCTAATTTTTAGACAATTTACAGAAAATACCTCACCATTTTCTCTCTGAGTATGGTAATTGAACTAGCTGAAGTAGGCTTAATATCTTTTGTTTTGAAAAGCAGGATGTCCTGTCTTTCAGAGCAGTAGTAGAGAAATAAAGGAGTGTTTAGTGTTTGTTTGCAAACACTGTAGAACTGTACAAAAAGAGTCTGTCTCCATGCTACTAACTTCCTTCTACAAGGACTAAACTGACTCTTGCTGAAGTCAATGGAAAGACTTCATTTACATTAGCTGGAGGAATCTCCATCTGGAAGAAGAAAACAGTAAAGAAAAAACAAGCAATGAAACTAGATTTTCCACTTAAACAGTGCTCCAGATTAAAAAAAAATACACAACTGGTAGATACTTTGTATGTACAAATACCACAAATGCCAGGTATAAATAAAAGCATCAATTCTGATATTGTAGAGATACTGAAATCATTATCTACATGACTGATAAATATTCTTCAAAATTTAGAATTGCAAGGTGTGAGGAAATGAGAAACAGTATTTAAGTAGCATTCTGACAGGATATTGTGATGTTACATATAGGAACTAAACGGTTTAGCAATATAAAGGAAGCAAACAGTGTCAATATGTATATATCATGTAATATATTACAAATATTTATATGCTAAAAATTATAATATAGAGATAGGAACTAAGCACAGGTAATGTGCTTAGTCTTCTGGTAATTTCTGCAGCAGTTAATCAGTCTCCAAACACCTGTATAGCTGTGCAAATGAAAATCTCAAGTGTAGATAATGTAGATAATCCCCACTATTTTCACTTTGATAACTCTTTCCTGCTTGCCAAAAACAAGGTTTACAAGAACAAATAGTAACTTTCCACAATGTGCCTGTGTGAAATATACACAGCTAAAGCAAAGTGCAACTAAAACAATAACCAGCTCCCAGTTACAGAAATCATGGTAGAAATGGCTACAGTTCTTCCTAGCAAAAGTACACCCTTTTTGCTTCTTTCAAGGGGTACCTCCTTCCTGTTACTACTTCCTGCTTTCATTCATCAGAAAGGAAGGGGTTTGGTCGTCCAGTGAGGTAATAGAATTGTATTGTATTTAGCCTAGAGGCCTTGTACTAAATCCAAGTAACCTAGAAAACGCTTTATATGAATAGCAGCTTGATGTAAGAAAGCAAGAAACTGTCTTAATTTGATTATTTTAAATGGATTGGAGTTTTGCGTAGGTGGAAGACAATCATTACAGAAAGGAGTGCTACACAGACTAACATATAAATAGCTCATGCTGTGAGGAGAACAATAGCCCTGTTTCATTTCTCAGAGCACAGATACAATTAGTTAGAGGATATTGCATTCTTCAGAAATTTTTGGCATCCAATAGAAAATAACAATTGCATTTCAAAACAGAATATTGTATTTGGAAATTATTTCCTCTTTTAATAACCTGCCAAGGCTTTCAGTCCTTCCCCTGCAAACGAACACATCCCTTGTCGTTTAGCACAATGCTTTCCCACACTGCTGCTGATTGCAAGGTCGCTGACTCCTGATGCAGTGACACAGAATCCTGAGCTTGCCTCTTGGCAGGGAAGTAACTGCTTTCCACATACATTGTGTTAAAAATGCATGTTTCTGTGGGGTTTCCATCAGTCTCAGTCCCCTGACAGCTCTGCATTCCTACTGCTGGATTTAGATTCTAATGGCTGATGTAGATTTCATCAGATTGTCCAGTGGCAATAATTCATTCCATGTAACCTGGGTGTATTCCATTCTTGCTGGATTAGAGAGAAGACCTATTGCACTCACCAGCCAATCCATCTTAAAACTAGTTTAAAATATTAATAATCATGTTTAGCTAGATGGAAATATGATTGATTGCTACATAATCCTCTAAATAATAAAACAAATCAATAGCTATAGTTATAAAACTAGACTCATGGGATAAATCAATCAAAACCAGTGCCTACATTTCAAACTTAAGTTTGTCACTCTGTCTTCCTTCACCACTGTTTTTTGCCCAGATGTGAAAATCTTCATTTGAGGTCATGAGGTAGTGGCAGATACAAAGGCCAAATGGATATCAAGTGTTCTTCCCTCTTAAAAACTCATTATTCTCCCCATTACAAGTGGAAAACCCTAAAATACTCTAATTACACTGCAATCAGTGTTGACCCCTTATTTCTTGGGTGACTCATCCTAACTCCTCATTTTTTTAGTTTCTTCCTTTATTTGCCATAATTTCTTTTCCTGTAATAACAGAAGTATCAACAGCAGACTTATGAATCAAATAAAATGAACATATTTTACATATATATTTTAATATATAAAAACACAGCTTCATAAACTTCCAACCCACATTCTCTCTGTACTTCATAGGTGGAACAGCATTTACTTGGATGTGCTGCAATAAATGGACATGCTGCACTCCTTACTCTGCTGTCTCAGAAACTTGTTTTACAAATCATGCACATAATAAACTTGCACGCTATCATTTCTAATGTTACTACATACCCAAAATAGCCTTCAAATTGAATAAGATAAAACAAAACATACATCATCTAGTTAGCATTCAAAGATCAAGAGAACTGGTAGGTCTAGCAGGAACTGGTAGGTCCTGAGCTTTAAAGAAGATCTGTAAGAGGTATCTTTGCATTACCAGAAAGTTCAAAGCTTGAGTGTCTGCTTTCTCTGTGTTATTAAAAATCCCACAAGTTTTGCAAATGTAGCTATCCTACATCTTGAAAACATGCAAAAAAACCCGTGGTAATCATGTTTAGTCTGTATAAACAGAACGTTTGTTTCTGAGTCATATTTACTTCTTTTTATTGTAAACTGATTTCACTAGAAATTTACATCAGCATGAGCAAAGTGAATTTCTGTGCATTTAAGAAGTGGTTTCATGCTTGCACTCCTTTTTTAGGCAAGAGCAATTGACTTCTGTTTACTGGGAAACATACTTGTCTGTGTTCTAGTTTGCTTGTACTGTTGGAAGGGTCAACAGAGCTGGAAGCAGGGGAATTTTCAGCTGGCACTGCTCCTGTGAAGGCAGCTCCCACTTGGCCCTACTGTGGAGAAGGCCTGGCTCGAATAAGCTGCACACAGAGTTCCTCAAGATCAGGGGCTTGCTGCTGCAAATGAGAATGTACTCTAGTCTCCACCTAGACACAGCAAAGTACAGACCTGCCTGCAGAACGAAGCAGTTTTGGCCTCATCAGTATCCACAGGAGTGTGGGGAAGCTAAGACCCATAACCCTGGTCTGCATGAAGATGGGAAAAGGCCCCGTGACACCGAATTTGAACAGACAAAAGCAAGAGAGCAGCTAAGCAGCAAGGATAAGCAGATGGCCAAAGGGAAAAAAGGCAATCCATTTTCCAAATTCTGGCCCAAGTGACCTATGCCCTGGTACTTCAAGTTCAAAACCATGTCACTAAAATGAGCTCAGATTTGGCCTTCCTGACAGATCTTTTTCTTTGTGTGATGGAAATGTGAAAAAACATAGTACAGAACAGCTGGCTCTCACCTAGCTAGCTTTCACCTTCTAGGTCTCGTTCAGTGACACACAAAGCCTAAGAAATTTAGGGCTGGAAAGGGCTGAGAAGTGAGGAAACACAGACTGGATCACTTTGAGGGAAAAAAGATTCTAAGCACAGGAAGGCAGCGCAGTTGGCGCTGTCAGAGCGATCACAAGGAGGACATGGGGGATGGTACAGGCACCGTCTAATGCAAGAGACAAAGGAAAGAAAACACCACAAGAATAAATACGGGAAACATGAATTAGAAATTGATCTAAGAGACACCCGGCTTCCCTTAAGTTCGGTTACTAATGTGCCAGTCGTATGAAAGGGGAGCAGGGAGATGCCTCAAAGATGAGCTAAATCGCCCTGCAAACCCGAGAGGAAACGCTGCCAAGGAACCGGTAAAATGAAGAGAGCAAACGCCCCTTTTCTACCCTGCCCTAGACGAAACGGCTCGGGGAGACCCCTCGGACGGCCAGCAGCACGCAGGGCCCCGGGCGGCTTCCTGGGAGCCTCTGCCGGTGAGACCCACTTCCTCCCGCGGGAGGAGGCGGGCGCGCAGGGCCGCTAGAGGATCGGCGAACGGCAGCAGCGCCCCGCTCGGCTCGGCGCGGCCGGGCTCCCCCGCAGCGGGGAGGGCGGCCCAGAAAAGCGCTGCGGCAGCCCCCGCTCCTCGCGCCGCCGCTCGGGGCATTCCCCGCGCTCCGCCCTGACCCCCCCACCCCGCTCCCCGCGCAGCCGCCGGCTCAGCCGGGGCCGCCTCGGCCGCCAGGTGTCGCCGGCGCACGGGCGTCCCCGCGGCCCCTCCTGCGCCCGGAGCCGGCGGGGCTGGCTCAGTGCGAGCGGGCGGAGGCGTCAGCCCGCAGCGGGGACGCGCAGCCCAGCCCGGCTCGCCTCGGCTTGCCCCTTTCTCGCACACCCCCGCGGCCCGGCTCGGCTGACGCTCTCGGCACCGCCAGCGGCCGGCCGGGCGGCTCCCGAGCACGGCCTGCGGCCGCTCTCCGGTGGCGGCGGCGGGGAGCCGCGGCGAGGAGAAAGCTGCTGCTGCGGCGGCGGCGGCGGGGGGAGCAGCCATGTTGGAGCGGGGAATAAAGTGACTTTCCTCGGGGAGGGAGCGTGACCGGCGGTCCGGCGAAGGCTCTCGGGCGGCGAGGGGAGGGGGGGTTTCGGCTCCCGGCGGCCGGATACCGCTCCTAGGCGGAGGAGAAGGGGAAGGAGAAGGGGCAAAGGAACCGCCCCCGGACCCGCGAAGCTCCGGCGCTGCTGGTGAGTTGTAGCTGCTCATTGTCTCCCGGCCCACGGGTGCGGGTCCGGCTCGCGGCGGGGTGTTGGCTCTCGGCCTGCTGTGCGTGGGACGTCGCGGGGGGTGAGGTGACAGCGCGGCCCCGGAGCAGAGGGGAAGTGATGGTCGTGGGAGAGCGCCCCGCGAGAGGGCCGGGGACTGCCCGGAGAGCCCCGGGCGCGGGGAGCGCCGCTCGGCGCCCCCGGGCAGGGTCGGGCCGGGCTGCGGGGGATTTCCGCTGCCCGGTGGCGGCTGGGAGCGGCTCCGCGGGGGCTAGGGGGCAGCTCCGAGAGGCTGAGCCCAGCGAAGGCCCAGCGGGGCCGGAGGGGTGAGCCGGGGATGGCAGCCCCTGAGCACTGCCGGATTTTTTGGTGATCCTGCGTTCGTCACCGTCCTTTCCCCACCGCCTCCTCCTCTTCAAGCGAGGCAGCGTATTCCTGACAGCTCTGATCCTCGCAGCCTCCGCACGTATGACACATCGCTCCTATTGCAGGTCTCCCCCCACACGCACACCCAAAATATGTAGGTTTCAGTGCGTGGCATGAGAGTTCTGCTCTGAGCTTTGAGTTAGAAGGTGACAGGATACGTGAACATTGTCTGACCCTGAACTTCTGTTAACTCCTCCCTCCCCTTTCTCGCTCAGATATGTAATGGCTTGAGACCAGTGAGAGCAAAATGGTGCTCTCGAAAAGACGGGGAAAATCAGGTGGGATCATGTATATTTTATATTTCTTGCAAATTTATTACGCCCACCCGTGCCAATACGATGTTCATATGAGTGGATTAGCTGTTGCGCTAGAAGAGTGCTGACCTTGATCCCCTTTGTCTCTCCTGCAACAATTTTGGTAGCTGGCTCTAGTTGTTCTAAACTCATTGCTGTCTTTGGCACTTTGCTAATGGTTGCTAACAGCATTATGGGTGTTATAAGCAAAACGGGGCTGATTATAATCCAAACTCAGTGATTTAAAAAACATCAATTTCCTTCTTTTTAATATATATATTGGTGAAAATTTTCTGTTCTTTTGTAATTTAACAGAAGATCAATAGCAACATTCTTGTAGGTATCACGGTACAGATACAAGAGCAAGCCTGGTTTGATGTTCTTCCATTACTTCTCTCCCCCCCACTTTTTTATTGTATTAATTGAACTGGAAACTATATCACCAAAGGTTAAATACTGAGAAGAAAACATTTATGAAATTAGTACCAAATTCAGATTTGTTTTTCTTATTAGAATTGGCGGAAAAAGGAAATAGGTGATCTGTTATTTTATGTGCTTAAGATGTTAAAGAAATTGCCATATTGCTTTGTTATAAGAATTGTGTATATTCGTGCAGAGCTCTTGTTATTTACATCTGCACTTCCGTAAGTGACATGAGAGAGGCTTGTTTTGAATAATTAATGCAGAAGTAACAGATATGAAAACATAAAATCACATGTTTGAATACATGGCGAAAATTTCCTTTAAAATCGTTTGTGCTTGAAAGAACAAACTGAATTTAATTCTCCAACATAGATAAACCATTATAATGTTAACTTGGCATTAAAAGAGCCACTTAAATTGGAAAGATGAAAGCTTTTTTTTTTTTTTTTTTGCTGGCATAATTTAAATACTGCTTTGACAATAATGAGTCTGACTTACAAAAATCTTTAGGAAGGATAATGCAATGAGGTTCATACCTTTTATTTGCATATTGTGCTGTGTAGCTGTGTGTTTACCCAGGATGGAGCTCCACACAAATCATGAGGTGGGTTCTGCCTACATCCGTACTGAAGAGTTTGCAAATTAAAGCCCGTGTTGTCTAAAGCAAATTATAGTTTGAATATGGGGAGTCATTTATTTTAGGCTTGGCTAAGAATGTAGTGCGTTAATTGATCTTTTTAATATGTAAAATGCCACTAGCGTGTAGTGCAATACCTAATTTATAATTGCAAATATAATTTAAATTGAGAAACATATCATGACTGCATATTTCCCCTGAATGGCTCTGGCTTCAATTTCTGCCTAACACTGCAGTGTGTAAATATGGTATAGCTTATGACAGGGATGTTGAGATGCTCAGTCTGTATATGTTACTGTTACGATGTGGAGCTCTTACAGTAAAATGATGCAGAATTTTTTGAATGGCCTAGTAACATACAAGTCTTGTAATTTCTTAAATTGCTACCTGCTGCTAGAAAAAAAAAAAAAAAAGAATGTTATACTCATCTTAATAAGTTTCTGTCCAGCAGTATATTTGAGTAATTGCACCTAAAAAGTGCAGTTGGGAAAGGCTTTGTTGAAGTCTGGTTCATTGAACAGTCTACATTAAAATCTTCCCATGAGTTTGCTCTTGACCCTCTTTTCGTGCTAAGTGGAAGCTGTTGATATTCCAAGCACAAATCAGTTTTTACTTTTTGTCCAAGAAAGCGAACGACCTGTATTTTAGAAAGTTGTATATACTAATTGTGTATTTATTGAATGCATTTTATGTTACAAAGTGAAAATGAACAAGATCATGTCTAAAAATCAAGCACAATTATTATAAAGCTTTTCTAGCATAAACTTGATAAATGTGGCTTACAGTTCTTAAGTTACAGATATCTTAACTTTTTAGCTGCATGCTTTCTAATGCTTACTCTTTTTTATTTCTGCAGCAAGCCTTGTATAGCTATTGAGGCAGCTGGACACCACTGTAATCGTAGCAGTTCAGAATTTTATATAATACACTGCAACTTTAGCGTGTAAAAATGCTTTTAAAATGCTGAGTGTTTATATGACAGTTATGGTTCACATCTAAAGAACAGACTAAATCAGTGTATTGTTAGCAATCACTGCCTCATTTTGCAATGCACATAATTGTAGCAATGGCTTTTGTCTTCTGAGTGTAAGAACTGGGATTTGGTTTTTTTTTTTTGTGTCTGTTCATATACTGATGTAGCAACTTGGATGATAGAGGTAAAAGCATTTTATATTTACTTATTTTAATCACTAGACAACAATTTGCTTTTTAAAAATAAATCTAGACCTAGGGGCCTTTTAAAACTTTCTGAATATTTTATATTCTGTTATTTATTCCTTTTGGGCCCTGGTAATATTTTTCCCCATGTAACAAGGCTTTCTCCAGGAACACCCACTAGTGGTGTGGGACGGGTTTTTTGCCTGTGTATTTTGTGAAGAGTCATGATGCACTTTTGACAGCTTTTATCTGAAAAAGAGTGAAAGTTAATGCTTGTTTGGAAAAATGACTTTTTATAATTCTGTATTGAATACAAATTCACAGATACTCATTCTTTACTAACTCAATGGATTGCCAGTTCTTCTAGTGTTGTTGGTTTCCTGGACTTCTTTGAGCAGTGATGTCAACTTTCAAGAGTTTAGTAGAACTGGCTAATTAGAACATGTACAAACAGCAGTTTAAACCACTGATAGTCACGAGGAACAAACAAGACCTGTACTTGAGCTGATTTGCCAACTTGGAGCATGAGAACATTGAGAAAGGAAAAGAAAAGAGTTCTTTAGTTCTGTGATCACATTATATGGAAAACAGTGAACATAATATGTGCATAAATCAGATAATTTGTATTGGATCAGCTTTTGATATATCAGTCCTTGGACAGTAAGGCTTTAGGCACATCCTTGGAGACTATTATACCCTGTACCTGGCTGTGTTCTAAAATACCATGGACACACTGATACTGGGAATCATTCTAACCATGCTTTACGGGTAATTTGGGCTTTTGTGGTATAGTGCTTGCTTTTAAAGGATTAGAAATGTCATTCACTAGGAAACATCAGTTTATCAGGGGTGCTGTGCCTAAGAACGAATGTCAGAAAAAAAAGAAATGTGATAGAGCAGCATTGTCAATGCAGCAGCAGAAGAAACAGCTGTTGAGTCACATTTTAATTTTTCATGTAGTAAGAAAGAATTAGGCAAAATGATTTTAAGAAGACTGAAAAATACCAACTGTATAACATTTTTAACTAAATACTGAAAGGCTTCTCTGAATTTCAGGAAAATTTTCTGCTTGCTTATTTCAGTAATACAGTAAGCTGAAGGGCAGTTGTATCTTATGTTTTGATTATGACCTTTTTGTTTTCTTTTTTTTTATTTATCTTCTCTGGAACAGCTAGTTTTGCATATATTATGATGATCAGAGCTGTGTTATTATATCAGAACAAAGAAATGACGTGTGTTTCAGTTGCACTCCTAGCTACAGTTCTTGCCTATCTTTGATTTTAGGTTGAACTTCTTAGGTATTTTGCGTAAGTGAATGTTACTCTGTGCCCTCTAATCATATTTCATTTAATTATTATCTGTACCTCGTAATTGTACTCCCTTCTCTGACTGCTGCTGTTTTTAAAGGTTTGGTAGAGTTTCACAATGGTCTCTGATTTTTAACATCTGCATTTTGTCAGCTTCAGTAAGGATACTTGGATGCTTTCAGTTTGTGTTAAAGTTGTCAGAATCATGTCATTCTCTTCTTTGCTTACTGGATTAGAGCATTTTGCAGGCATGTAGCTGTACTGAGACAGTACTATCATAGTCAACTGTCATAACCTGTATAGTCTTTCAGAAATGTCTTTCCTGAAGTATTTCTGACTTCTGTTCTTATGATGTGGAAGTGTCTTTGTTTGGATGTTGTTCAGGTATGTGCATGTCTTTATACAGCAGTCATTAAAATTAATATTTTGTAATGTTTGCGGTTGCTTGGTGTTCACTGAAATAAGTATCTTTGCAAAATATGGACTACTAAGAATTATCAAAGGATAATAGTCATCAGCAAAACCATTGTCCTGTAATTGAGAGAAAACTGGATTAAAAAGTTACGGTCTATAGGTTAGTTTATAAAAAATGTAAAGAAGCCAGTTTACAAAAATGTAAAGAAATTGTCGCTGAGGTCAATTAATATGATTGATAAGAAAGGCCAAAGTTTGTCATGAGGAAATCTCATGCTGTCACCAGCTATTACAATTAGGTGTATTTTAGGATGAAATTGTATTCTAAGAATTGTATTCATTAGCCAGTTAGAAAAGCTGAAGAAAATGTAAGCATTTTTGATGTTCTTAGAATAAGTTGATGTTTATGAAATACTGTTATATTCATAAGTAAACCAGCTGATAGTCATTTGTGGTTTTCTGAGGCATTTCCTAAGAGAACCTGAAGGTATTAAACAGCTGTCACTGAAGTTATGAGGTAAGAGTTGTACAAGTTGGTAGGGCACTTTCTGTAGTGGAAATGCTGGTCATATCTCTCAGTATGTCTCAGAACACTGAAAAATTGTGATTTTAGCACAACTAAGGTTTCTTTCAGTGGTTTTAGGAGCTAGTTATATGCATAGTAATGGATATTGGTAGAGCAGGAGATTAAGCAAAGAAAACAACTGTTGCTCAGCATATATTTATAGAGGACCAATCTTGTGAAACTAACGTCTGGTTCTCTTGATAAGATTAAATACTTCATGTGGTATGTTGTTGATATTGCAGACAGGCGTCACTGAAACTTTTTACTTGGCTCTTACGTGGCATTTTGATTATGGAACTAAAATGAGAGATCAAGTGACAATATATGAAATGGTTTAAAACCCAGTGGATAATGTGAATCAAGTGGTTACCTATAAATAGTTGCTGTTATGTAACCGTGTGTGATGAGGGCTCCTCATCATCAAAGTTCATTTGTGAAGAAGCCCTGGGAAACATGCTCAGTGTCAGCTGTTGGGCATTACCACTAATAAAGTGAATGTCAGTGAAAATTGCCTGTTATTTGTGTAGCTCCAGAAAATTGGGAAAACAATAGATACTGAAGAATGGGTCATTACCGCAGGATGGATGATTGGAAAAATGGCAGCTTCCTGTTTGTTTACTTTATGCAGTATTTTATATCAGGCTTTAAAAAATTGAATACAGTGTATTGACTTTTAAAATAAATTAGTTATATTTGATAACTAAATTAAATATATGCAGCTGTTAATATTAGCTTTTAGTTTGGGTATTTTTTCTGTAAAGGTTTGGAATAGTTCCTCATGTATAATACAGAACAAATATTAAGTGTTGATCTGCATTCGGTATGTGGGGTTTAGGGAGAGCTTTTATTTTGAAAATATAGTAATCAATAATATAATCAGTGGTACACAGGAGGAGGAAAAACAGTTATTAAATAATAGATTGCATGTTATATTTCCATCAGTTTTCTCTGTGTCTGGAAATTGAAGTTGCGTTTCTCAGTGTAGCATTCATAAATATTCTCTGTAGGCCAAAAATGATGTGGCTGTATATAATTCAACTGGGGAAAATTAAAAGGCTTTTTTTCGGTCTGTCATTGGTTTATTGCCAGTGCATCTTCCTCTGTCCTGTCTCATTGTGGAGATCTAGCTGTCATAAACAGCAGTAGAGTACCTGTGTGTGCAGGGGGCTTGTTGCCTGCTTAGCTGCTATTTAGTCTTAAAGCTGTCTCATAAATATCATACAAAATGGTTCAAGAGTCTGCTTGTAAAGCATGGGTTTAATTCATAATTCTCCTTATTTATGTTTGCTCTGAAACCCAAATATAAAACTAAAGACTTCTAATATGACTATGAGAGACAAAGCTTGGGCTGCTGCTGCCTGTGAATAACTTACTTGCTCCACAGAAGAGTTTAGCCTGGCATAACTGTGGCGCTATCACTCAAAGCTGCAGTGATTTTCCTCTTTGCTGGCTGCTGCTCTCATCCCCACATTCCTGCCTTTGTACCAGTAGGTGTCTTGTGACTCTGTCAGGGAGCTGGTGCAGGTTACATTGCGTGTTTGGGTTCAACTTTATTTTCATGTTTACAGGTAAATAATAGTCACTTTCTGCAGTATCGATGGAAAAACAGCAGTTTGTAATTATTTATTTTTTTAAATATCCTGAGCAGATGGGAGGGGAAACTTCCTGTGTCCAGAGAGGAAAGGAGGTGCTCAGCTGCTAAATATATCAATCATATATGCTGCATTAATGCCTTTTAAAAATCATGTTTAAAACAGCAGCTCAGAAACTTACTTTGGTACTGTGTAAGAAAACACAGTGTGGAAACAATTACTGATATATCTTATAAAATATTTTCTTAATTTTTAGTATGGGTACATGTTTGAGGTGAGAGTTATGTAATGAAATAGGATTTTTGATGTGGAAATCTTTAATGTTGGATGAAAGACATCTAAAGAAACTAGAAGTTACACTTTTTTCTTGCAAATAGTATTTAAAAACTCAACTAAATAAGCTGAAAATGAACTACAGTAGGAATCTGAAAATATTTGGAAGATGCAACAATAAAAAAATTACTTAGCTATTGTATTCATATTTTAAAATGGACCTAGTAGTGGAATTGTGCAGGTTCTTGTTTTTTTTCCTGCAGATTCGAACCTTGGGAGAGAGGAGAACATTGGCTTCACTGAAGCTACAGTTTGGATTTAAATCACTGAAGTTTATAGTGAAATTTACAGACACAGTGGTCTTGAAAATAATGACCTGTATAATAATAAAGCAATTTCAGAGGCAATTGCAAAAACGTGAGATTTTCCATAATGTTTCATTACCTCTGTAAATGTGATTCAGTCGGTTATGGCAAAGAAGAAGAATATTTTGAAGCTTATGCTATTTACCTTCAGGATTAAACAAGATAAACAGCTTAACAGTGTTCCCATTTGCACAAGTCACAGTATTTTTAAACCTGCTGCTCGTAATTCTGGGTTGTTTATCAGGGAATGCAGTTAACCTAAATGTCTTTGGGTGGCTTGTTTCTGATACATCTCAGTATAATTCTGCAAATCAAAAATGTTTGATCCATAAGCCAAAAAATAGCTTTAAAATGTATTTAGTCAGATGGTGGCCTTTGGTTATTAAGCATAGTTTTTTTTTTCTTTTTCCCTTGAGGGCTGCAGGGGAGATACAACATAATGGTGTATAGTAAATAGTTTCTTCAGTAGTTAAAAGCCTTTCTTCTTGAATTATGCAATTTTAGTATTTTAGAAGCAATACAAAGCAGATCTTGAGTTCTGAAGATACGGATTTTCTATGCTTTGGTAGTCAGCTTAATTACTAATACTTAATATTTTAAAATGTGTGGTTTGTGTATAAAATATAAAGTGTTCAGTGCTGTTAATTAAGTGTTCCGAACCTGCTTTCTTTAAAAGCAGGTTTTCTTTTTTTTTTTTTTTTTTTTTTTTAATTGTTCCTGGTGGTGTTACATAATAACTTTCAGCTTCCTGGTATTTGTGAATATTTCTGGTAGTGGAAGAGGTAGACGTTAGTTGAAGGATTTAAGTCATTAGTTGTTTATCACTCTTAAAAGTTAATTTGGGTATTTATGGATAGCTAGTGATCATTTTCACCTGTAGCTGCATCTTAATAAAATACCTATATTCCTCTTAATCATCTGTTTCTGGCAGTGGGTAGATAAAATCTGATTTTTTTTTTCAGTAAATAAATTATTTACATCTAAAATACAAATTATGCCAGATTGAATGATTTGCATTGTGCCTTTTTAAAAAATGTGTATCTCTGTAACCAGTAGAGAGAAATAGGTTCAGAGGGTAATCCCAAGATCTTAATACAGAGCCGTCTCTCTTTCCACATTTATCTTGGAGGGAGCCCATCAGAACCATTGTTTTTGTATTGCAGCATTACAGTTTGAGTTGAATGAAGTACTTTATTTCCAAATCGTTTCTGTTGCATCAGTTAACTGAAGAGGTTTTCACACCTGTCTGCATTACAAAGTTGATGGTGAAGAAAGAAGACAGACACTGGCTGGGGGATGGAGCCAAGCATTTTCTTGCTGGTGGTGGGAAACTGTAAGGTGTGTCCAGCACTGGTGTGATCTCTTAAGTGCCTCAGGTGCCTAAAGACGATCAGTGTCAATTCCCGCCCCCTTCCACCTCCTCCACTTACGCATTTGGGTATTTCACTATGTAAGCAATAAAACATGCAGATTTTTCTTTATTCATCACTCCTGCTTGCAAGTGTTTAGCATTTTAAAATTCTAGTCATGTGAGTAGTAGTGATAGTATATTTTAATATTGAAATAGGTTCCTGAATGAACTGTGTTCATGTTATGTCTTCTGGCAATTTCAGAAGCTAGGACTGCAAGGAGAAATAAAAGTGATCTGTTTTTTTGTAGTAGAACCTCGTTCTTTGAATATGTGTGCTCTGTGATAAAGTAAGACAAGTGAAGATTTGAGCATATCTTACACCTGCAGTTGATGTTCATTCTTGACTTTTTATGATTCTGTACTGCATTAAGTAAATGGTAAATTTACATCTTTACATAATTGGATTGTCATATCTGCTTTTGGTAACTGGAATTGTACCTTAGTTTTGTGTTTTTACTTGAAAGACAGGATGTGAAATTTTCTTCTACTTAAATTTTGAGAATGATTTCCTTGGATTGGCTGACATTATTTACAAGTTTTCCTTGAATTGGTTAACATTATTTGCCAGGTTCTATGCTAGTTTAGATAACTTGTTGAAGATATTTTAAAATGTAACTGCAACAGGTTTTGTGTAGTGACATTAGTCACTTCTCATGGAAAGTAGTGCATCACTAGCTAAAAAAAGTACGTAGGGATGGGTTATGTCAATTTTTGGTTGTTTAATTTGAGGCTTCTTTAAGATACTGATCTTAAGGACATAGGTGCTGAGAATGCTTTGAAAATCAGCCTTAGTGGAGTTATCTGCAGAGACCTGTCAATAGAAATAATACCCTGACAGTGTCTGAAAACCAAGTGGCATAGATTTTAGTAAATATTTCTAAGAAAAAACTGCAGGAGGAGCATAGACAGTGTATGCATAAAATACTGCTAAGCCACCTTTATACTAACAGAATGGCCTAGTTTTTCCTGTTTCTATGGCTAGATGTTATCTTGCTCTCAGTCTGTTTATACCATTGTAAATGAATCTAACCTGGATTATTTCATCTACATTGATGCTTTATGTCTCAGTGTAGTTAATTGCATGGGGCCTCTTCAGTCATATCTCATACAGAACTAACATAATGTGTAACCTTGCTGCTTCCAGCCTGATCTGAAACACAGACTTGGAAAATAGCCCCATTAACTGTTTTATATGGGGAATGTTTCCTCTTAGCAACATTTGATATGCAAGGCTTCCAACAGTAGGCTGTTAAAACCCCCCCCACAAAGGTCTTTGTCACTGAAGGAGGAAAAAAGCCTGAAACGTCTGATAAAGCACAGGAAGCAAAATTGTTGACAGAGAAAATTCCTTTTCTGTATAGTCACTTTTATGAGACGTGCCACTCCCCAAAGGTAATATATTTAACTGTTAGTGGATCCTCATGACATAATAGATTTTTTTTTCTCTTGTATTCAAGTGTTTGAAAGGGATAAAGAAAATTACGTGAGTTAATATTCTTCCAATTTTTTGGTGGTATTTTGCTGTGTTACTTTTGCTATGTTCTAGTTTATAAATGTTTGCCTCCCTGTGATCATAAGAGGCTGTGGAAAAATAACATCTTCTATTTTGTTCAGAAGTGAGAGACATTTATGATGGTCTTCTCATTTAACTCCTGTCAAAGCTCCTTCCACAATGTGCACAAGCCCTGCTTTTTCTGCTAGGTAGTAATATTCCAGTTGAATTGACTTATCGTGGCTCTTTATCAGAAGGTCTGGGAAGCTTTTTGATTAAGCAGTCTGAAATACAGAAAAGCTGCACTGTTTTACAGCATAGAGATACATCTTTATTTTTAAAAATGTCTCTTTGCCCTCTTTGGACAAGTAGCTCTGTTGTATTTTTGAACCAAACCATAGGGTTAGCAGTGGTTTTGTTGGGTAGCAGAGGGGACAGAACGTGTCAGAAATGGGGAAAGGAGTGCATAACTGGGACCAAAAGAGATCTTTTCAGGTAGGGCATGGTATTCTGTGCACTCATCCAGAATCGGATATTACTGGAGTGTGTTCGCCCAGGTTTTCCTTATTCTTTTCTAGGTTTTGCTAAATATGCTGTGCAGAATTTTTTTTTACTTAAATAAATCCATGAGATTAGCGTATGAATTTGCACTGTTATAGTAACGATGGAAACTTGTACCTTCTGATCAGGGAAAGCTATGTGTGAAAGCAGTCCAAGATTGTCCTGTAGAATTACTTAATTCTGTGTCATTTTGAAGTGCTACTTAGGGACAGTCTATCTATTATATTGAAGGAGGTTTTATCTTGAATTTTGTTTTTTAAATGGTGTATGTTTCACTTAAGGAGTCTGAAAGTAACTCCAATAAATGTGACCTATTTCTAGATTTTGGACTATTAAAAATCCTATTTATGATGTATTTGGAAGTCTTCTTACTTGAAAGGTGCAAGGAAAGTTTCCTTAGTGAAACTTTCATGTATATTGAGAGGAGGAGTTTAAGATTGTGATTTTATGCCTGGGTGAAATTTTTATATAGCAAATGAGATGTAAAGAAAGGCAACCACATATTCTTCACACATGCAAGAGCATGTTCTGTCAGCAGTTTCTGCAGTTACTTTTGTTGCACCCCTCATGATTAGTTAATGCGTGTTGGGCATGTTATAAATGCATGTCTGGCATATCAGAATATGATTTATATTGTGCAAATCATAAATACTTCATTCAGTATTTTTGCTGCTCATTACCCAGGAATTGTCTAGCAGCACTTGAGAGAGTAAATGAATTCTCCTAAGACCTAAATGCTGTCATCAGCAGTATCTCCATGTTTACATTCTCAGCTGCATGGACCACTTTTTGAAATTACCTGCTGTGCGAATAAAAAATACTAAAGTCTTTGTCATGCTAAAGTAGAAGTTTAATACAAGCACTAAATAAATTAAAAATACTGGTTTTTTTCTGAAAGAAACTGATGTCTCAAATTTAGATCTGTGGTCTCAAAACAGCAGTATTAACCATCTGGTTGGGTTAAAGAGAAAGTTGCTTTTAAACAACTTCTGGTCATTATTCAAAATTGATTGTTTATTTTAAAGGGGGAAGTGAACTTTCTTTTTATGAAATTTTGAACAATGCTAAAATTAACCTAATCTGCAGCATGTGATGTACTGTTTAACTAAATGATGGACCTTAATTTGGTATTGTTTGAGAGAATAGCAATGCCTTCTAGGTGTTTTTATTTATACGATCAGATCAACATAAATTATCTGAATTAAAATCCAAGTTTGAGTCTTATTCACAAGAGGTCGTGCCTCTCTAGGAGTACAGGTATCTGGGAGTCATATTCCTGTCCTGGAGGGTATGAGATTGAGTCAGGGCATGGTGGGGACCGAGCTCCTTATAGCCTGGCTGTGCCTTGGAGAGTGATCTGGCAAACGTGGCTTCCCTTCTGTCATCTAGCTCATTTTGTTACATGAGTTATTTGCTGCAAAGCTCTTTCCTGTATATGCTCATTAACCTAAGCACTAATGTGTCAGACTATACTATTCATCAGACCTATACATTCCAAAAAATGGCACGTTTTCAATTTGTCCTCCAAGATGCTCTGCAAAGTGTATGTAGTCTACTGCAAAACAAAGGGAGATCCTTAGGTCTTTTAGTTGACTTGGTGATTAAATTAGGCAATTCTCATAGAGGATGCTTTGACTCTGGTCATAAATGAAGTGAAAACCTGTTCATTACAAGCCTTATTAATAAGAAACATTTATTCTACCTTTACACTTCATGCATAACCTCATCTTGTTTTAATAAATGTCAGCTAGTGTAATACATAATTAAACTGTTTTGAACCATTTCTCAATTATCATAATAAATTGTGAAATAAACTATGTCAATCCTTTAAGTCATATCAAAAACAAAAGCTGCTTTTTGGGCTTATTGTGCTGTCTTAAGGAAATACAGTCAATGAGAATTTTTGCTGGTGGTTTCTAAAGCATGAATTGCACAAGAAATTAAGCTTCAGAAGTGTATTGAGCTGTAGATAAAGTAATACTGTTTTGCTAGTAGCAGACTCTGATCCCTCTTCTTGCTTTTATTTTATTGTGAAGTACAAGGGGTTCAGCATAGTATTTACAACTGGATTTGTTTGTTACACCTGGGAATGGAAAGTTTAGCTTTAGGTGTCTTGCTAGTATGTACGACAGGCAGTGTCTGTTTCAATTCTTTCCTACCCCTAAACTGTGAAGAAAATATAGTAATGTTTATTTCAAAGGGTTGATACATGATATTTCAAGTGTTTATAAATCCTCAGGTTTGGCTTACAAAATTTTCTTGGTCTCTGCATATACTAACTGCAGCGGGATGCCACATATGTATAGCTTAGTTTATTAATCTTTGGATTTGGGGTTTTTATCTCAAAAGTCTTCTACCAAATGAAAGTTTACTACTGCATTTTGGTATTTTATATCCTCTTGCTGGGATACTCATGAGCCTTTAATAAGGTTAATTTTCTTTATATTGGAATTTCTAATCAAGTAAAGGTATTTTTGCTTGACTTTTGTACTTGTTTATAACTCTGTCATATTTCAGTAGTAAGCAAGAGCTAATCTAGTGTGGAAATATGCAGGATACCTGGTTTGTGTAACTCTGTTGTAATAGATTTCCGCAGCATGGAGACAGTATGTGTAGCAAGAATAGGCTTAAAAAGAGTTGGTCCCAACTTTACTTTGTAAATCAGATCTGAATAATTAAAATTCAAATTTAATGGTAAATACATATTTCAAAAGCAAATCAATGGTAATTGTGTTAATGGTAATTGTGGAGGGGAGATTCTTTGATAGAATTATCGAGTTTTTCATTTTAAAGTCAGGTTAGAGTGATAAAGAAGTGTGGAAGGTGGATATGGGGGAAAGGATGGCTCATATAGATCAATCAGTCTTATTCCTAGAGCATCATGGCTCTGTGTGTGTCACTGACATTCAGCATGTGGACTCTGCCATTTTTTTTCCACTGATAGCTAATTTGAGACAAGTAGCTAATTTATTTATTTTTTTAAATCTAAAGCTTAAAGGTTTTTCTAGCAGGTTATCAGGTTGTTGTATGTTTAGTTACTTTATTTCCGAATTTAACTATGTGACTTGGTTAACTGTTCCTTGTTGAAAGGGGATGTTGCTTTTCAGGCGTAGCTTTATCAGCTGCAGTATAAATGTATTTGCATGAGTACTGTCCTCTACATGCATCTGAGATCTGCAAGCTGTATGTAGTTGGGTTTGCATGTTCTTTTTTTTCTTTTTTCCTAGTCTCTCATACTTAATGAAGTTCTTTGAGCTTGTTACAGGTACAGATTAATTCTCGGGAAGGTAATTGATCTGTACCTACAGAATTTGTTTTATGTATCATACTATCTTTGTTATAAGGACCTGAGTAAAGTTCATGGAAGCATATAATGGGGAATTAGGTGTTGGGAAAAGAGGTCCCTCTATGCTTGGTTTGTTTCAGATTTACTTTGGTCATGTTTAACTGTCTTTGCTTTTATGCTGTCAAAATGTCATTATTTGGATCTTTCCCAATGTTTTTATTCAAGTGATAGGAAACAGAAGGGAAGGAACTAATTGGGATGAGTCTAGGAAACATGCAGTGAATACACGTACAGCATTTGTGCTTTCTTATCCAGATTTCCAGCATGTGAGATGTGTGATGGCAGAGGCATCATTGACAATGTAGTGACAGCTCATGGGGAGTCCAAAATGTATTTTCATCCCTACTGCCACTAAAGCAAAGTGTGTGTATTTCTCCTTGGTGAGGTTCTCTCAAATTCTTGCTTTATGAAGTGGAGCTTGTCTTGTTAGTTCATGAGTAATGGCTACATCCTACTATCTCTTTTGTCAGCAGAGGGTAGGAGTTCCTCCTACACCCAGGGAGGAAAGAGAAAATTAGAAAGCAATAGAAGCTAAAATCAAAATAAATGTGAGAAGAAATAGGCCAGATTAATCACCGATTCTGTAAGACAGCAATTCTTCCTTTAGGTGAGAAAATTACTCTTTTCTTGGTAGTGCTATCTTCAGGGGGCCAGGCAAGCACCTATGTTGCCGGGCAGAGGGTTCGTGCATGTATTGATGTAACACATTTGATTAAGGCAGAATGGAAAACTACCTGCAGTTCTGAAGCACCTGATACCTTGGTTGCTTCATTGCAAGAGGCTAAGGCACTTAAAAACTCAGTAAAATCCTAAACTGTGAAAGCTTATAATTCTATTTGTGCCTCAGCTTAATTGTGAGGGCAGTATAGGTGGTGACAACTTAAACAAAAGCACGAAGGAAAATAGTTTGTGGTGGATTGTACATATTTTTCATTGTTTTCTGTGTACTGCAGTCACTGTAGCAGTGATACCTGAGCTGGCTGTCGAGTAATTGGTATGCATATTGCTACTGGCAGAAGCCTTTCATTGGAAGTGGTTGCAGAAAACGTTACAGAACTTTCTAAGAAGTCTTCTTCAAGTCTTCCTCCATGACTTGAAGTTTTTTTATTCCCTGCAGGTTAAAAACCTTTCACTTTTCAATGTTCCATTTAACTTCAACATTTGGAGACTGTAGTCAGTGGTTTTTTTCAACAATTAATCTGTTTCATTGTCTGACAGCAAGTGGTCAGTGAATGTTTATTTCCCCCCCACCCCAACAATTTGTTATATGATTTGAAATACAGTCTAAATACACACAATAAAAATAGTCCATGTTGTCATGTTAAGATGTTTGCTGAGGCTGTGCAAAGCAAGGGCTTGTGTGAAAACTGTGTATTTTGTTGGATTGTCCTCACCTGCTATCATATTCAAAGTTTTCAAATCTAAAATGAAAGTATTCCACTGTCAGTCCTGAAATATGCAGTATCAAAATGTTACATGGAGAGAAATATTGGACAATCCTTTTGATATATTTTTCTCTCCACTGTTGTTATGCTAGTAGGGCTTTTTTTCTTGTGGGGATAGACTGCTTAAAACATCCTTATTAGGGAAGTGTATGAGCTTAAGTGGTCACAATCTCCACTTGAATCATTGGTAAGAGTTATGTTAGAAAACAGGTAGTGTGGCGTAGCTGACACTTTATTCTTCCAAATGAGAAAATTAATTACAACTTGTTGCCTGTAAACCAAATATTTTTTTTTTCTTCCCCCCCCCCGCCCCCCCCCCCCCCCCCCCCATCTGGAAAGCCAAGTAATTGGCTTTCAGGAAGCCACTTTTACCTTTTTCTTCTTTATTTATTTGTTAGCTTGGTTATTTTGTTTTTCTCTAGACAAGTGTCCACAAGCATAATGAGTCTTAGCTTTAGTTGACTTTCATATTGGCAGTCTAATGGCAAGATTTAGATGTAAGTTTACATAGAAAAGACAAATAATACCAAAAATAGAGAGGGAAGAAAAATTACTCCTTTTGGTTGTTTTTTCTTTTTTTTTTTTTTTTTTTTTCTTTGTTTGTTTTTTGGTTTTTTTTTTATTTATTTAGATTCAGAAAACTCATATTTTTAAGGTTAAGGTGAAATATTAACAAATTTCTGTTGATTTTTCCAGTCTATATGATAATTATTGATTCTTGGGAATGAGGACTTGGGCTGAACATTTTGTTGGTTGATAAATTGATTCAGTATTTCAGATTTGCTAAGTTACAATTTGTTAGATTTGCAAGTTACATATTTTCACCAGAAAAACTAAATCAAATGTGATCTTTTATTTTTCAAAATAATTTGATTGTGTATATCTTTGCTAGGATCTCTGTTATTTTCTTCAGCTCTTCTTTACAATAACTTACCTGACTCAAGTTTGGGAACTTCAGAATAATGATATGATTTCTTACGTGTTTCCTGCGTATCCTGAAAAGGGTAGGATTTCCTACGTAATTCACTTAGCATCTTTCAATGTTAAAAATAGATCGGTGAAATTCTTCCCATTTTTTGGCAGTTTTTCATTTGTAATTGTGCTATTTCGGTTACTTTTAATTCTAATAAAAAGTTCTAGCTGATGTTTAAACAAACTAGACTAGCATGAAAGTGGGAATTTTAAAAATCAAAGCTAAAAGGGGGAGAAAGGCTAAAAGTATTAATCAAGATTTAAGCAGTAGAGAGAGAGTAGGCAATTTCTGATGCTTTCAGTAAGAGCCTCTCACAGATTAGGGTTTTGTTCTTTTTATTTCAAATCTTCATTGTAGCTTTGCTTATTTGGCTACATATATTTCTTTATATCCAGAAAAGTTACCTTCAGCAGTTCAGGAGAACTTAATCCCTCGCCTATCTAGTGCAATCAGAAATAAGCTTTGACACACAAGGAAGAGTAAGCTAAACAGCAGAAGTGCATATTAAAGTACTCTTACATAAGGAGGATATTTTTAAATTATGCTGGCTTAATGGTGTGGATTTTGTAAAGGCACTCATGGTACTGTAAACACATGCAGTTTAAAAACAAGACTGTCTTAAGCATGAAAATTTTTCTGTAGAGATCATGGAGAGACTAAATCCATTGCCAATGTTCTTCCTCATTTTGCTTGAAAGGTTGGAGGCTTGTTCATGGGGTTTTTTGTTGTAGTTTGTACTTCACAGCCAGATTCAACTTTCACACAAGTTTCAAGAGCCTTCACAATTTCCTTTTTTGATGCTTTTATTAAAATGAGGGAAAAAGATGAACACACACAAAAACTTTGCTACCTCTAAGGCATACTCAAGATTCTGAAAATGCTTTTCTGAGCACTGTCCATCATAATGGAATGTGGATCAGACTAGGAGCACCTGTAAAATGCATTTACTTTCTTCTGTTGTTATAATAGCAAGATGTGAACTTCAGCTGTGTCCTAGGCTGCATCCAAAGGAGTGTGGCCAGCAGGACAAGGAAGGGGATTCTGCCTCTGCTGTGCTCTGGTGAGACTTCCCCTGCAGTGCTGCATCCAGCTCTGGGGTCCCAGCACAGGAAGAACATGGAGCTGTTGGAGAGAGTCCAGAGGAAGGACACTGAGGTGATTAAAGGGATGGAGCACCTCTCCTACGAGGAAAGGCTGAGAGAATTGGGTTTGTTCAGCCTGGAAAAGAGGTTCTGAGGTGACTTGTTAGCAGCCTTCCAGTGCCTGAAGGGAGACATCCAGAAAGATGGAGAGATGTTTCCAAGGGCATGTAGTGACAGGTCAAGGGGGAGTGGATTAAAATAGAGAGAGATGAGATACTGGGATGAAATTCTTTACTGTGAGGATGGTGAGGTACTGGAACAGGTTGCCCAGAGCAGCTGTGAATGCCCCATTCCTAGAAACGTTCAAAGTCAGGCTGAATGAGGTTTTGAGCAACCTGGTCTAGTGAAAGGTATCCCTTCCTATAGCAGAGGAGTTGGAACTAGATAATTTTTAAGGTCTCTTCCAACCCAAACAATTCTAAGATTCACAGAATCATAGAATGGCCTGTTCTGTAATTCTAAATATGGCTTTAATATTTGTTGATGCTATTAAAAAAGATAAAATAATAATGAATTAGATAATGGGGGAAAAGATGGAAAAAAAAGCATAAAAGGACATTCACATTTTATGCTTTGATGTCTGGCTAGTAGCTGAATATGTAGCTAGGTAAGCAATCCTGAAAATTGTCGGGAAAAATGGGTATGTTTTTGTAGTGTTGACTTATTGACCACTTTATACTGTTGTTTGTTTGATTTTGATCTGTAACTATTTTGAACATGTTTCGTGTTGCAGTTCCTTGAAACCTTCGATCCTAGCATTGAATCCCAATTTGTTTACTGGATGACTTAAATGATCCCTACAGGGAACTGAGGATTGATACATACATATATCCAGAGCAAATCCTTCTTTGAAGATTAGTTTATGGATACATTGTTTACATTATTTTCTTTCCAGAAGTACTGTTTTTGATGGCATACTTTTCAATAGTGGGCATCTAAATACAGTGAAGTTACAAATTTTTTTCATATTAATATTTTTCTTGTTAAATTTATCCATTTGTGGTGGTGAGACTGTCCACTTCCAGGGATCAAGTAGTTGATGAATGTGTTTATACTGCTACGTAATTTTTCCACCTATTGTTTAGCCATATCTGCTGTTATATATTAGGATCAAATACTGCAAATGTTTCAAGTAACTGTACCTTCAGTAGTAATAAGGCATTTATTTTCAAGTAGTCTTGTTCCTTTGCTGAAGTTAAAATATGTTACAAAAAAGTGATGCATTGAGAAAATAAACAGAAAAATCATCAGTGATGTCCATACAGCTGTTTGCTGTAGTGTGTTACTTTTCATAGTTAAGAAGAATCAATCTTGCTTCCAATAAATTAGTTCCAGTATGTATGCTTAAGCAGTGTGCTGTTCTACAACTGTTATTTCATATGGTTGTCATATTTTATGGAGTCAAACAAAAATTCTTTGCAGGTTAGTATCTTATTGTATCAGAAATCTTAGTTGTAGTTGCTTCAAAACCAGTTATAAATATGCATCGGGACAATGCTGAAATTATGTAAAATATCAAATGTTCTTGTCAAATTGGCTGAGTCATATATTTCTCTCAACTTTTCTTTTTTTATTATTTCAAATTTAAGGAACTGTTTTGCAGCATACAACACAATTAGAAATAATAAAACACTTCAGTATTTTTTCATTGAATAGATTCTACTACATAAAATTTGACTATCTAAGGTAAAGGACTGGACACAGATGGCAGAGTAATGTCTGGCTAGTGAGCTACTTCATAGTTTAAAGGAGTACTTTAATTTTACAGGCAAGGAAGTCTAGTTTTAAAAACAGACTAGAAGAATTAATTTTTTAGAGCAAACAGTTTAAGAGCAAAAGAATACATTATATTAAACTGATTAATTTTCAATTTGCTATGCCTTTGCTTTAAAATATATCTGACTTACCAAAACCAGTAAATGTATTTGTAGTACACACGGAAAATTTAACCTAGACAGTGTAAGTAAGAGGTTTGCATACTCCTGTGTTTCTTACTCTGTGTAAGGGTTGGCTTTTGGTTTTGTGCTGGCATCCTCATAAATCACAGTTCTGTCTTTTGCTCTTTCTGAAAATGAAATAAATTGTTGTTGGTTTACCTGCAGGGGATGAGTTACAATTTGTTAAAAAACTGGTTTGAATATTACCTTATTTCTGAATAAACAAAATTCCTCTTTGGGTTTTGAAGACTTTTGATAAATCTTTTTAGACTTTATTCTTTACTTCAGTTTCCCAAGGCCTGACTTCTTGTTTCATCACACTTTTGGGCTTTCCACCGTTTTTGAGGACGGAATAAATGAAGAGCGTACTGGAGCTTGCTTAATATATTTGTGTCTCTTAGGAATGAGATCAATTTCTGTGGTATCAGTAGTCATCATTCCTTTGACTAAATGTTCAAACTATTTTTAGGAGATGGTAACACTGGACTGACTTAAGGCTTCCTGTGCACAGTAAAGAAAACCAGAGATCTTTAAAGTACTGGAGATCTTGTGTGCTGTTCCCTTTTAAAGATTAAAACCTGGCATAGGCACTTAAGGGTTCACTAACTAGATGAGGTAAATCATTAGCATATTTTTCAATAGCATGAAGATATATTACCACTTTTAGTCTTTCTTGCATTATTTGTCTAAGAAGACTTCACAGCTACAAACTAGCCTAGTCCTTGAGTCTTTTGTGCCTTTTTTGAGAGTGATTTCTGAAGGAACAACCTCTTGAGGCTGGACACTTCATAGAGCTCTGACTAATTTTGTAAAGTTAAATAAAATGCAAAAACCATGATGCTGAGTAAAGAGGAGGATGGTATCTTGACTGAACAATTCTTGTTCCTGTGCAAGAGAGAGGCTTAGTTTCAAGATTATCTTGGTTCTTAAACTGAGAAGTGATTCTTGAACTTTTCTTTCTTCTTGAAAACACTTGAGAAATGGGAAGTAAATATCTGGAAAACAGAATTTCATATTTTACTATAAAATTTCATGAGGTGATAGAAACTTTTGAAAAGTTCCGTTCGCAAATGAAATTTAAAGCAAGGCTTTTAGTCCGAGATGTTTTAGGTTGGTCTAATTGTTCTTAGGGAAGTTAATGGGAGTTTTAATGACTTCAGTGGGAGAGTAATTAAGTCAACAATAGAAATAAAAAAGAGGAAAAAAATTTACTCATTGGTGGAAAAGATTTTTTAAAACAAAATACAAAATAAGAATGTTAACCCATAAGTGGACTGATTGCAAATCCTTGTTTCTTTGATATGTGGAATAAGGCTGCTTAGGGAGCCATAGGGTTTTGTGGTTGCTGCTGTACTCTGGAAAGCTGTCAGTACAGCTCTCTGCGGGCTCCTGTACCTCAGCTCACAGCTGCACCTCCAGCAATAGTGCATTTGTTCATTACTCTCCCTGCAGGATCACCCATCGGTGCAAACTTGATCCAGATCAAGTGTAAGGAAATAATAACACTTCTGTTGACTCGATCAGAACATGCAACAATGCTGCTTTTGAGCTTTGTGGTGGCTGTGGTAGCACAGTTGATCCTCTGTTCAGCCTAGGTTTAAAACAGAGTTACGCTTAGAGTGTTTTGAACAAATTCATACAGAAAAGCTGGAAAACTCTAGTGCTATGCATCATGTGAATATGTGGGCTTTTGATCTGATAATTAAGCAGCCTAACACCCAGTTTGCTGTGTTGAAATGTAGATCAAATCTCTGTCATTTTCCATCTTTATTGGTGAGAGAACTTGTTGCGTACAGCTTACTCTAGTTCTTTCTCCCGCTGCTTTTCAATACCTTATGAGTCTTCTCTCCACTTTCTCCTCGCTTGTCATTTCAGTTTGCATCTGTCTGTCGTTCATTGCCCATTGCAGTTCCTTGCTCAAACTTCATTCTCCAGTGCTATAGTTGCTTTATCATGGAAGCATCAATATATGTTTATCTTTAGAACTTGTTTTATTGCAATTTTTTAAATTGTAGATTCCAGAGTAACTTTCCTAACAAGAAAAAATTCATATGTACTGCTTCACAGTCTTTTTTAGTAAATATTTAACTATTGGTATGATACTAACAATGAAAATAGGGCATTCTTTTTTTCTTTTCCCTAAGACTGCATAGTGATAGGACATAATTTCTCTTTGGTAGCTTATATGCCATAATGGAATTGAAGATTGATAAGCTGAAGAGACAATTGAAGTAGCTTTTATATAAATTATATATACGGACTGCGAAGTACAGGTTGAGCTGTACTTTAAAGTGGACATCACAATGAGGTTAGGATTGTGTTTAGATCATTATAATCTGTGCAGTTCTTCAGTTCTTTTATGTTTACTTGGTTGCTTGCCACCCTCAAAGATTTCTGTTTGAGATTTTGCTCAATTTCTTTTGTTTGGTTGGTTTCAGTAACAGTATATGAAGATTATATATATATATAGTAACATACTATTGCTCTGGAAATTTTTTTTAATTTTTTTTTTTTTTTTTGGAGAGCCCTGTTTAATTTAGCAAACCTGGTCTTGTTTCTTGGGAATCATCTTCACTTTCATGAACTTGAGTATGTTTTGTATTTTTTGTATAAAGCAAAGGTGATTGTGCTTCTACTGCAATTCATCAGACAGAATGAATGCCTGCCACATGTGTGCCATCATCAAGTTTCTCCTACTGCTCTTTCCTTAATAAAGCTAATTAATTCAGAAGGAAAATACTTCATAACTACATAACAATTTGAGTCTATTTTATCTTTATTCATGATAAATAGCTTCATTTTGGACCCTACTTCCAACAGTAGAGATAGCTAAGTTGTGAAGATCCAAAGCTCTCTTGATTCTGTAGGATCCTAGAATGGTTTGGGTTGGAAGGGACCTTAAGTATCATCTAGTTCCAGCTCATCTGCCGTGGGCAGGAACACCTTCTACTAGACCAGATTACTCAAGGCCCCATCCCACCTTCCAGAGGTGGTCCACAAGTTCTCTGGACATCCAGTTCCACTTCCTCACCACCCTTGAACTTCTTTGGACTGTTTGATCTAAATCTATCCTCCTTCAGCTATACGGCCATTCTCCCTTGTTCTATCAATACATGCCACTGTTAAAAGTCACTCTCCTGTAGGCCACTTATATGTACTGGAAGGCACTAGAAGGCCTCTCCAGAGCCTTCTCTTGTCTCAGCCTTCCCTTGTAGGAGAGGTGTTTCAGCCCTCTGGTCATTTTCAGCCTTCTGTCATCTGGTGACCCTCCACTGGACTTGTTCCAATAGGTGCACGTCTTCCTTGTGGTAGGGGCCTCATAACTGGATGCAGCACACCAGGTGAGGTCTCACCAGAGCAGAGCAGAGGGGGAGAATTCCTTGCCTTGCCTTGCCGGCCATGTTGCTTTGGATACATCTCAGGGTGCACTTGGCTTTCTGGACTGCGAGTGCACATTGACAAGACTCATTGAGACTCTCATTCACTCACACCCCCAAGTCCTTCCCCTCATGGCTGCTCTAAAAACAACTATTCAGAATTTCTGAAAGGATTTTTATTTTACTGTATTAGGATGTTTTTTCTGTTCTGTGGTGAATTCTATTCCCAACTAAATTAAAAAACCTAAAAGTAGATGTCTTACAATCTGTAGTCACCATAGCGTCATAGTGGAAGAAGAATCTGAGCTGTAAAGACAACAACAATCCTTTTGAAGAGCTAGGAACCCCCCAGATTATAATCTAAAGCTTATTTAAATAGCCTGGTAAAAATTCCCTCAAGTGTTCCTTGTACCCTGTGCTAGGGACATACTGTGTTCAGAGACGGACCTTTGTTGAAAGCTTCAGCAGTGGTGTGGAATAAAAGACACAAATATCCCAATAAATTTAGAATGAGATTGTCCCAATTGTTTGAAATTACAATAATACAATTACAATATTACAATAATACAATTGTTTGAAATTGCAATAATAATAATGTTTTTTTTTAATTATTCCATGAGATTAATCCAGACATCTCATACCTGACTATTTTTTAAGTGAAATTTCTACATTCAATACATTTAAAGTAACAAGATCTGGAAATAGAACCTCAGATTTGTGCTCAATTCCAGTAAATTTGGTGAAAGGATATGGCTTGTTCCAACGAGTCATTCTGATGCAAGAAATGGTAATGCTTAGAGGACTGTTGTTAGAGATAGTACCTATATAACATGAACCACGTTGGGAATAAAAAGTTGAGTTTGTTTGCTCTATGAATACATGAATACCTTTAGGTGGCATATTGGTTGGACTGCAATCCAACGGTTTATTTCATATGATTAAAATCAGAAATGGCAGAAAGGAGAGTGCATGTGAACAGTTCAACAGAAGGAAGCGTGCACAGTTCAGTGGACAGAAAATTCAGTTTTTTATTTCTCTGTTGCATGGTTGCTATGAGCCGGCCTTCCTTAAAACCACTATTTCTTTGTAAGTAGCAAGGTTTGTTTACTGTTACTAAATATAAGTATGAAATTTCCTAATTATGCATGTATATCTTGTTTCTCTGTGAAGCAAACCTACAGTTTACTTCAGTAAACAGTTGTAGTGCCTCTACTAATGGAAGCCTCTGCCATTCTTGTTTACCACTCAGCTGATGAGAAGTTCCATTCTCAAGTCTTGTTACAAAAGTGTATTAAAAAGATAGAGTCCAGGGAGATAAAAAATTTAAACTCTCTTCATGGCAACAGTCTGGCAGATTTTTATTCTTTTCATCATAATGTAAGAGTGAAATAATTGCATAACTAGAATCTTAAAGGTTTGGGGTTTTTTAGTTAAGAAACCTTCTTTAAGAGCAAGTGTAGTTAATTTTTCTTAATAAAAACACATAGCTTGCTTTATTTATTTTAAAGATAGATGTGGTTACCAAGTGTTGTGCTGAAACTGTATTCAAGATGTACAACTTAAATTTCAGTATGGTAATACCTGATTATTTTATGCTTTACTAACAAGACAGATGGCTGGTTCTTTTGAAGATCTTTTCTTGGGTTCCCTTTTATTAAATAGTAATGTAGACTAATTTTAAAGAAAGTAAAGCTATAAATCTGAATTACAAGTACTACAAGAGAAAACTAGAAGCTTCTTGGACTGTTTAATTTCAGGCTTATGGATCCTAGCTACCAAAAGGAAATAAACTGCACTGGGAAGATTTCTGGTTACTCTTCAGCGTGCTTTGGTATGTTGAAAGGCAGCATACCTGGGTGGTAACGCAAATACAAGCTTCCCTTAGAATGCATGTAATATTATTTTAAAGAATATTTTGGCAAAAGGATACTGTTTTCCAAGGCTGTTGAACTGTGTAATTCAAGATCAGCTCAAGTACTGGACTTAGAAACAGTAGTTTGGTGAAAGAGTAGCATGTTGCAAACTTTTAAAGCAGCAGGCCTTCTGTTGTATCAGTCAAAACATGATCTTTTACTCTATGAGATGACAAATGGCATCAGTTGGACTTCGTATATTGAGGGTAAATACTATATATTTAAGGGTTGAATACAGGGGGAAAAACCAACAAGGGTGTTAGGAAGCTAAGGAACAAAGAACCAAGTAGATTAAAAAAAAAAAATTACTAAGGGTAACATCTGTTGCTCTTAAACTTGGCTTATTAGTTTTGAATGTTAGTGCTGCTGTGGTGTGGATTGTCTTTGTGTCTCTTCTTCCCAGCACATAGATTCCAGAAAGAAAAAAGCATTATTGGAAAAAAATTGCTGAAGGAATGTAGTAGGAGAGGGGGGAAGGAATTGGCCATCTCTCATTGAAGAGTGGTTGTGGTCCAAATTGTCCTTGAGCCTGTTGTGATAGGACAATGGATAATGGTATTAAATTAAAGTAGATTCAGAGTAGATAAAAGGAAGAAATTTTTTATGCTGAGAGTGGTTAAACACTGGAGCAGTTTTCCTGGGAGGTGGTAGATGCTCCATCCCTGGAAATGCACAGTCAGGTTGGTCAGGGCTCTGAGCAGCATGGTCTAATTGCAGATGTCTCTGTTTATTGCAGGGATGTTAGACTAGGTGACCTTTGAGGGTCTCTTCCAACCCAAGCCATTCAATGATTCTCGCTCAACTGGACTAGTTTTGAGAGTTATGTCATCTAGGGACATTATAATAACAGGGTTCTTTTTTCCTCCCATGGAGTTTTACAACAAAACTGCTCCAGTACTTCTCCAAGTGAAAAAATTTATTTTCAGTACTGATCTTTATAGAGTATAAAATTGTATGATGCTGAAGTAAGATTCTGTAGGGAGTTTGAGTCTGTGTAGAGGCAAAAATTTAAATTTACCTTTTTATAAAACATTTTCTGTTGGTGAGACAAATCTTAGAGTTTGGAATCTTTATCCAGATCATTGACAGTAATAGCAGTATCAGCCTCTGGAACACAATTAACACACAGAATGGAAAGTAGCTTGCTGTGCAAGTGTTTGGCTCACTGTTTGTCCTTGCCAGCTTGAGACTGTGTAAGCATTAGGCTCTAACAGCAGAAGAATGATAGTGTTTATAGTTTGGAGGTAATTATTTTGAAGATGAATATAAAATTTCACTTCTTTCTTCTGCCTGAGAAACAAAAGGGGGCAAATGTGTCTGTCCAGCAGAAATATATATTTGGAAACAGTATTCTGTACATCCTGTTTGATTCTTTGACTGTTTCTTAACAGAAATTTTGTAGTAAAATATCCATCTGCCCTTACTCTGCCTTCAAAATGTGGCTTGCAGGAGGATCCTACAGAATTTCTGCTTTTGTTGATGGTATCAGTGTTGCTTGCCTGGCATTAGTCGCAGTTATTTTACCTTTTTATAATTCTATTAAAAATAAATTTGAAGACTACATGTCCTTCAGTTTGTGTTTCCTAGTTATTCCTGTCTGGTTTAATGTTATTGACTGACATTAATATGTGTTACTTTCCAAGGTTTCCTGTATACTAATGCTGTCGTACTGATCTGACATTTACTTGCAGATACACAGTTTTCTTTTTTAGTAGTTTATGTTTGTCTCTTCTACTGAGTCAAGATGGAAGTATTATTACTGACTCAGTTCTATATAACCTTTTGTTGTTGTTTCTTTATCTTCCTCTGGTCTCTGTTCAAGGTCCAGAAGACTTGCTTGGATCCCTTCAGGTAGAGAATTGTTTATACTAAAAGGAGGTAATGTGAAGTTTGAGCAAGCGTCCTTTGATGTGCTGCTGTTTGCTCAGTCTGGAAGGGGAGTGGCCTCTCCGGATTAACCGGAGTCGCCCAGATTACGTAGTGGTAATTTCATTGTTCTGCTTAGTTTCAGAATCTGGAAACCTTTTTCTGGACAGCCTCAGTTACTTGGAGGAAGAGGAATATGTAAGAATGTGTGTAAAAGACATGCAGGGAAGAATGATCTGCTCGGGCAAAGAAAAGGAACATCAAGTGATACCCAGAGATCTTTAATCTTAATATCTGTTAGTCTCCATGTAGAATTCTTATTCTTGAGTCAACAGTGACAATTCTGACAGCTTGATGTATAGCAGTTGCCTTTTTTGTATTTTTAAATTAAGTCATACCTTTTTTTCTTTTCCCTGGCTTCTTGAACCCTGAAAAATACCTGTTGTGAGGCTATCACCTGTTGAGACTTCATTTGGGAGCAGGATGTTGGTGGAGGAGTAAGACAGAAAAAGAGTCTGCATGTATTTACTGTGGTGGGAATCATAGTGGCCAGAACTTGTTGCAGTGGAAGAAGGCACTTCTGCTTTACTTTATTTCCTATTCATTTGTTATTTTCCAGTCATCTTCCCTTAACAGCATTTGCTGCTGTCCTTTATTTTGTGCACAGATATTTCAGATCCCAGGTTTTGTTTAGCTAAGCTAAATAGGCTTTGGTAAAACTGCAGTTTTTCAGGCTATTTTTCTGGTACACAACAGTTCTATCATAGTGCTCCCTGTAAGGACAGTCTTACCTTGGATTTGATGTGCGCTAATGATCAGTACTCTGCTTCTGTGGAGGTACTAAATTGGCTTAAGCAGCCTCATGCTTTCCTTTCTGCTTTGTAGGGCATACTGCCACCACCTTGTTGCCAACACAGCTATTTGCAAAGCTGCTTGACAAAACATATGTTAAAACTCTTCTTTCTTTCCCAGGTTGTCAGCTCAGTAATCAATTGCATTAGGAATAGTGTCTTACGTGTTTAGTATCCTTGGCAATGAATACTGAAATGATCCATGTGTGCATAATCGGTTGACCATTAAATGGCAGCATGAACACTTCAGACAGACATTTGTCTGAATGCTATAACAGAACAAATTGGTGCCATGCTGGGACAATCTTGACTGCTATGTAAAAAATTAATACAGCAGGGAAATACTGTAATTGACTTACTGTTCAGAGATTTTCTGTTACTGAGGAATCTCTGAAGTTGTACCAATGACAGGATTGGAGAAGGGAAGAAAAGACAATAATTCATAAGTTTTTAAAAAAATACTGAATCAGAGAAGTTTATAAGTTTGGGTAAAAGATGTTCATGTATTCAAACAAATTTTTGAACCATAGTTCAAAGATTATTTATTGCAAGAATGAGTTTTAGTTACTGATCCTTTGAAATATCTCAGTGGAGCCATTAAACTTACTCAGCCTGACTATAAGAAACTGGTTTAGGCTGTTGCTTCTGTCAGTAGTTGCTTTCTTAGTTGTGGCAAAGTTATTCTATTTCTCTGTTATTTCAGGACAAGTAGTTATACCATTGGCAGTATTATTATCATAAGAAATCTCTAGAAGAACAGAGTACAGAAGAGACTGATAAATCTTAGGCATTAAATGTCTCAAAAATGTCAGTTTTATCATACTGGTTTTTTTTCTTAATGTCTTGTTTTGTGCCTCTGTATAATGCCTTCAGTGTATCAGATCTTCAACGTGGCCCGTTATCTGTTAGAAAAATATGCATATATATAATGAATACTGTAGAATGTGTTCTTTACCATGATGCTTATTGGTCTCTTAATTCACTAAGTGAAAACTCTTCCTCTTTTGCTATATCATTCTTCCTTAAGAAAAAATATTCGAAAACAAACAGTCAATTACTGTGAAAGAGTTTGTTTTTCCTAGCTTGTTTTTTTTTTGTCTTCTGCATGTACACAGAAGTGTAAGAGAAATGCATCCAAAGTTGTATGATTTTTAACTGTTCGTGGCTCTTTGATATTATTCTTAGGCACAGTGCTGTACATGCAGTAATATGAAAGGGTTTGATTTTACATTTGCCTGATTGGCTTTACTGTCAGGACTTTCTGGGTTGCTTGATGGGGCTTTTTTTGGTGTTCACACTATACAGAACGTGTATAGAGGTTCAACAAGTAATAAAAAAGCGAGCATTAGGAAGAAAAGTTGTGAGCTAGAAAATTAATTTTTTATAACAGTCTTCATTTTGTGTGCAGTCTTAACAATTACAATTTTTTTTTCCTGGGATGAGTTCTCACTTGGTGGTTAATTTCCATCATAAGGTTTCCTCAACACCTTCCTCAGTGCAGTTAATTTCTGTTCTAAGAGAAAAAGGCCAGACTTTTTTGTCTTGATTAGAAACTTGTAGCCTTGTTCTTTGTTCATCCAAACAGGTGTGTCTTTAGTTTTAATCTCAATTTATATTGCTCTGATGACTTCATCTCTTAGCGCTTGATTCAAGAACCTTGAAATTAATTGAAAGCCTTTCATTGCCTTAGGTCTTGGGCTATAAATAAAACTTTTTTGTCAGCACAATAAGAAGCAGATATTGAAGTCTCTGGTGTGGGAGTTCAGGTGCTTAGAGGACTGGTGATTCTGGCCTGAGAGCTACTGGAGTTTGGGAGAAGGTTCTTTGGTGTGACATTGTTTGATTGATGCCTGAACTCTGATGGAAAAAAAAAAACAAAGCAGCCTTGAAAACTGTGACTTTTATTAACACAATTGCTCAGGCTCACAAAAGATTGCAGATGCTTTTCTGTCTTAGAACCAACATTGTCTTCTTGAACCTAGAAGGAATTTTCTCCTCAAGGTACTTCCAAAGACTTGCTTGTTTGCAAGACTGAGGAAGATTGTCTCAGAAGTGACAGTGCAACGTTGTCAATCTATTGCTAAAATAATCTGAGTATTAGGGAGCAGCAAGCTTTGTGTGCACAACTTTAAAAAAAATATTTTTCCTGAATGCTCTATTAAGGCTTTATGATTATTAATCAAAGCTTAAAAAATTACAGACATTGCTTTCGGTTTCCAGCGCTCATTACATCTTTCGACATCTGAAGTTCTGTGACTCTCTGGTAGTATTTATGTTACATCCATGTAGACTTTTAGTATTTTCCTTCCCTTCAATAGAAAAGAGGCTTTCAGTTTATAGGTCTGACAGCAAGTGTAGAAGCTTTGCCATTCAGCTCATTTGTTTTGTTGGCTTAAATGTCAGCCAATTTATCCAGACTCATGCTGTGTTTTTTCACTTGGCAGTTGAGAGGACAGAGCCTTTGATAATTAACATGGAGTTATTAATCAGTACGACATATCTAAGCCAGGGAGAGCTATCAAATAGTACATCTCTTGATTTTGCTGTTTGATACTGCTTGAATCTAGGTGGGAGCAAATACATGTCTACATTTTAAGGAATGTAAATTTGCTGTGGTTACCTAAGTAAAGCTTTTTTGAGTCCAGAGAAAGAAGATAAGCATAGGATATGAAAGAAGGACTGCAAAATTCGATCTTTTGGGCAAATTTGGTGGTTTTCAGTGTTCTCAATTCAGTACCAGTAGCATAGTTAAATATGCCTGTAGTAATGTTCAACATTTCTTTTTTACCTAAAAGATTTATTTTTAAAAAAACAACTACAAACCCCTTGTACTAATTTGTGTCCTTCATTTATTCTTTAAAGGCAAAGGGATTGGGGGGGAGGGGCGTGAAGATAAGGAAAGGTATTCATATTCAAAATTAAATTAGGACAGGGTAATTTCCATATATTTCTCCCTTTGGAGTGGTTCTTCCAGTTGATGATCTAGATCAGGAGCTGAATATAGATGCTCTCATTCACTTAGAGAGGAGCCTATTTGCCTATATTAACTAGTAAGACTATCCTCAGATAAGAAGTTAACCGTCGTAAATAAATACCTTTGTACCTCCAATTTTGAGTAATTGTTTGGCTGTGATTTTGTAAGTACATAAAAAAGGGCTTCACTGGGAAAGTTTAGTTCCATATTGAATATTGTTCATAAAGGAAAAAGCTGTGAGGGTCCTTTTGCCCTTTTTGCACTGGAGAGGTCAAACTAAGCTGAGGTATTTAAATTCATAGTTTTCTTTCATCAGTAATAAAGGCCTTGTTTGTCAGGTGTCGCTTATATTTGTACAATGTCAGTTCTTTGACCCAGTGCAGCATAAAGCAAGTAATTTTCTTTTAGTAGCTGTGCTCCTGACAAGAGAGTCTAGTTGACCAGTCTCGTGTTGCTTCCAAAGGCCAAGTGTGGAAAAATGAAGTAGAATTTTTTTTTCACTAATGTGAACAAGTGTGAATTGAGACAAATACAAAAAATAGATGCAATGACTAAAATTCCATGTTTGTAATACATTCTTGTAAGTAGAACTGTTATTGTAAGGAGGTACATCTGTACTATATGTGAATTTTATGAGCGCTCAAACTGGTTCATTATCTTGGATAAATTATCCATATATTTCTCATTAGTGTAATTAATAGTTTGCTGTATATTTGATGTACAACATACTGATGTCAGTGGCTGTGTTTATTTTTTAAATTCAGGTAGCTTGAGAACAGTTTAATATAGTGGAAGGATGGTTTTCTTTTTAGAATAAGGGGACAATATCCTTAACAGGCGTTTCTTATTTCTGTTTGTAATTAATACTGTTTGCAGCATTCTTGAGTTTTTCAGGCCTCCCTTTCTGACACAAGGAGTTCATATATAGTGCTTTTACCTGTTTTCTTTGATGTCTTGTGCCTGGGCTACAGTTTGCTAACCCCTGTTTAAGAGCCGTGCTGCATCCATACTGTTGCTCATAGGGTTTCTGATCCTCTCATTTCCTCCCACTTCAGCTGTTGTCTTACAGGTGAGCTTTCCAGAACAAGAACTGCCTTCAGATGTTTTGAAAATACCCTCTGCCTTGTAAAGCAGCCTATAAAAACAGTCTGGTTGCAACTTCAGTGTCTAAGTGGAAAAGCAGTTTTAAAATGCTTAATCTCTATGTAAATGGACCTTGATGCAATATAACTTAGGGAAACAGAATAGCCAGCACTTAGACTGATCCAAAGCTAATTGAAGTTGAAGGACAGGTTCCCTTTAACTTCAGAAGGCTTTGAATCAGCAAAATCATAGTGAGTTTTGGTATTTGTCACCCTTGTGAAATAAACTGACTAAAATTTAAGGTGTTAAATTGCTTTATTGGTTTTGAAATTTTTAACTGAATTTGTTTACACTTACAAGGATTAAGCACACATAGTAATTGTGTATGAAGATCTTAATGCCTTACTTTTTTAACTTCCAAGAAACTAAGAGTCTGGGAAATTGAAGGAAGTGGATGGGCTTTTGAGAATGTTAGCCACTGGCAGTGTAAGACCTCTGAATTTTGGTGACTGGATGAGTGCAGAATCTAGCTGAGTTACTGCTTTGGAATCAAAGTGCTTTCATGTCTGTCTGCAGTACAGCCTGGGTATTGTGAACATATGTGCTAAATGGGAAGTGCTGTCCTTCAGGCATCATGGGAAGGACTGGTGTGAATCAGAGAAAGTGAACCAAAGCACACCTGTTTAAATCTAATCTTACCTGGATCATTTTAAAAAATAGAGTTTGTTTTCAGAACTGTATTATAAAGATCACTTTTAAAAGATGTTGGATTCAAGACAGGGGTTTAAGACTAGTGAAGTGAACTGAGTTAATGACAGTGAATGTTGGAAAATAGAAAAGGTAATTTTTAGCGTTGTTTTCAAAGATGAACTTGCATTACTTTTAAAAACAAAAAGAACAATTTTTCAGGGTTAGATTGCAGATTGTTTGTAAGGAGCAGCAGTTCCTTTAATACAGTGTTGCTTCCTTTATTTCATATCAGTATAAGGATTGAATAAATATGTCTCTGCCAGCTTTGTAAGTTGTATCAGATGGTGTCATATCAGATTGCTTGTCCTAATTCTGTCTGCAGAAGACTAGAATTTGCATTAGTTGCATTCAAGTGTATGCATCTATCTACTGTGACATCTGAAATACTTGATTTGGGTATGACTTACTCAGACTAGAGAATTTTACAGAATAGAATAGTCAAGCCTGTGGGCTCTGTTCTAAAACTAAAAATAGAAACAACTGTATTCTTTTCACAGTCATTAAGAATTTGGGGAAACATTGCTTGTACTAAGCAATTGCTTCTACTAAAGCAATTATTCTAATCAAGTAACTCCATTTTGTATTTAAACTAGATTTACTGTTAAAAGGAGATAAGAAGTATGCATCTGCTATTAACTGGCAAAAATGAATATCAGACAATTTAGACTTTTCTGTGAAAGTGCTGTCATATTAGAGAACCAGTGTTAGTTTTGGATTGTATAGATCATCTTTTCAAAGCTCTGGTCACTGATGTCGTATCTTAAACTTCCAAGATTGAGCAGGTTCTGCAATTTGGCCATGAGGATAAAGAAGTAGAAAAGAGGACATTTCTAAGCACTAGATACTAGTCAATTCTTCCCTTTTTTTTTTTTTTCCCCTTCTTTACAACTCTGAACTAGCAAGAATACTGATGCCTTAAGGGAGAAAAATTTGGTTTCATATCAGTGAGCATCTTTTCCTTTAAACAGTTGTCATATTTCAGTAGAAGAAAACATTCTGTCACATGTGGATTCCCACTCCTCATTCCTTTTTACTGTTAAATTATTTGAAAATCAAGCCATGAATTAATTCTGAATGTAAAAACAGTACTTCATTACTCCATGAAACCCTGCCATAACAGGAGAAATGTTGTAATTATAGTTAACAAAATACTTCGGGACTTTTTTATTAGCTTGTGATTTAGAATGTTTCCTGGATTTTCTAATCCATATATCTGTTAATTTATATGTAATATTCTTCAGCAGTAGACCTTCTTTTTGATTAAAAAATTGTGTAGGCTTAAGTAATTGCAGGATCAAAAGCCAAGAACAGCCTGTTTCCCTCTAATGGCACCTGTTTTTTCAGTTGCTACCCAAGTGGAAAATTTAAAAGAAATTGTTGTGCTGTCAGGTAGCTTTAGGGTATTACACAGCTAAAAATTGCACGTATCCTTTTTTGAGAATAATACATGTAGGAAGATGCAGGTTTCAAAAAACATCATGGGAGAATTGAGTAAAACTACACATAAATGAATGTGTCCTTCCAATTTTTTTTTACAAAATTGGCCTTTTTACAGAAACATGGGCAGTTTCTTTTGAAAAAGTTTGAATGCAGAAATAAAACCGTTTCAGTCAAGTAAGATCTTTGTAGCCTGGTCCTGAACAGGAAAACTAAATGCTCCCTTTGGATTGCTGTCTGAATGCAGTTTCTTAGCAATAAGAATATCCTGCATTTGACTTCGAGAGAGTAAAATTATTCATACTAAGGTGTGGCTTTATTGCACATACAGCAATGCATTAAAGGGGCAGTTTAGAAACTGCTGGCTTAACCGTATCTACAGCAGTATATTTTACTTCCTGTGTATCTCTACCTAGTGCCTAATTCTGCTTTATAGTAGCTGTGATTGTCTAAGATGTTAGTTACCCTGTTTTGTAATCCACCTCTTTCCTCTTGGATGCAGCTGTTCCTTTGCCAGTGATTTTACTGTTTGTCTCAGACTTTGGAACTCATATCCCAAAGGTTTTCTTTTATCCATCCCTAATGTGTTACTTGCTGTCCTAAACAATCTAATCTTGTGAAAGTTTAACCTACGTATGCATTCTGCTACCACCAGCAGCCACTTTCAGATTTGTTCTACCAATTTGTTCTACTTTTTATTATGAAGCAGCTTAAAAAAGAGTAAGTTCATTGAAATGTGTATAAAGGGACGCGGTCAATATAAAAGTAGTTGTATTCACAATTTGTTCTTAAATGTGGATCTTTGGCATACTACTTGTTGTATTTCTCTGTTTAAATGAGAACATTGAGGAAAATTTGATTTTGTGTGTGAATTAAGAATTTTGAAATGCAGAGCAGCTAATGGGGGGAAAAATACGTGAGCGTTTCAGACTTCACTATGCTGTGCTTGTGTTGAACACTACTTACGTGATTCTTGGAGTCCATGAGCAGATGAACAAGTTACTGAGAAATAACATCAAGGGTGAGCTGTCCATCTGGAGTAAGGAAAGACTTAACTGTGCCTCGTTATGCAAGGGCACGCATGGCACACCACAAAGTTCACTTACCAGCTCGGACTTGTGGCAGCATGTTTATTGACTTGGACCTTTGTTATTATGGTTTATTTGTTTACAACTTTCCAGGGACAAAGTGCCTTCTACTTTGTTCCCAGTTCCATCCTGCTGCTTGACTCTTAAGAGAAGCCTCCATTCTAGCCATTGTTACTAGATCCTGGCTGTCCTATTTCCCTAGGAGGGATGGTGTTAGAGAACTGCTTTTGTGTTTAAGCCATTCAGCATTGTCCCCTTCTTCAATTTGTGAAAAGGGTTGAATATAGAGGAGTTTGGTAAGTTTTCATCATAAAAAATTTGGCTGAAAAAGAGAAAAGGTTACAGTCTCCTTCTGCTTAGTGAGATTAGTGGAAGACACTGTGGAGGAGGCCGCAGAGCACACACTCAGCTAGTTTTCAGATTACTATTTCTTTATTATTGAACTGTAAAATTGGTGATGAAGTTAGCTGTTTTTCTAAAAAAAAAAACCCCAAACAAACCCAAAGGTACTTTTTTTCCCAAATAAAAATACATATTGCAAAAGTGTATGGGCATCAACATCTCAAAACATTCTTCAGTCCAGTAGAGTAATCTTGCTTTAAAGATATTGTTTTAAGTATAACTTGCATATTGCCCAAGTTTTCTGTAATGC